>NC_083649.1:1961453-1967705 GCF_963576545.1 Limanda limanda | reverse complement strand
TCAGCTGAGGAGCCGAGTCTGAAAATCAAACAGAAACAACAGTTAAGATGCGTGTGTGAGTGATAAATAAAGAGAAGTTTCTCTACACAACTGAACACAGAGACTGCCCCCTGTCTGTGAAGTGAGGGAGGAACACGCTGAGAGCAACTGGAAACCAGACACCTCCTCCTCCTCCTCCTCCTCCTCCTCCTCCTCCTCCTCCTCCTCCTCCTCCTCCTCCTCCTCCTCCTCTCCTTTCACCTGCAGCTGTGGGGAGGAGTCACGTTCACCTGAGCCTCCACACGGTTCATCCTCACTTCTCACACAGGTCACAACAAACCAACACTTTCATTTTCACTCTCTGTCGTAGCGTGGCCTGAGGAAACTGATGATTCTGCATATTTCCCACGTGTTGATCACACAAACGTTTTCAGTTCACTGTGACACAGGAAGTCCTCACACTTCAGAACCACACGATGATTTTACATTATGAAATATAACCTCACACAGACTCCAACTCCAGAACACTGACGCATTCATGTTTCAGATCATCACTGTTGCCATGGTTACACCAGTTGTCCAGCCTCTGGATCAGAGACTTGTGTGAACTGGTCTCGTTTTAGTTTGAAAACTCTGAGTTTGTGTTTTAGTCTGAACAGAAACTTTAGTAAACGATGACATGTTCTCTTCCTAATTGGTTCTCATCAGTCACATGACTCGACTAGCAGCGCTGAACACAAAGCGTCCTTAACACTTCCTGTAAGTGACACTTCCTGTCAGTCTCACTTCCTGTCAGTAACACTTCCTGTCAGTAGCACTTCCTGTCAGTCTCACTTCCTGTCAGTAACACTTCCTGTCAGTAACACTTCCTGTCGGTCTCACTTCCTGTCAGTCTCACCTCCTGTCAGTCTCACTTCCTGTCAGTCTCACTCCCTACCAGTCTCACTTCCTGTCAGTAACCCTTGCTGTCAGTAACACTTCCTGTCAGTAAAAGTTCCTGTCAGTAACACTTCCTGTCAGTAACACTTCCTGTCAGTAACACTTCCTGTCAGTTACACTTCCTGTCAGTGACACTTCCTGTCAGTGACAATTCCTGTCAGTAACACTTCCTGTCAGTAACACTTCCTGTCAGTAACACTTCCTGTCAGTAACACTTCCTGTCAGTAACCCTTCCTGTCAGTAACACTTCCTGTCAGTAAAAGTTCCTGTCAGTAACACTTCCTGTCAGTAACACTTCCTGTAAGTGACACTTCCTGTCAGTAACACTTCCTGTCAGTAACACTTCCTGTCAGTAACACTTCCTGTCAGTAACACTTCCTGTCAATCTCACTTCCTGTCAGTCTCACTTCCTGTCAGTCTCACTTCCTGTCAGTAACAATTCCTGTCAGTACCACTTCCTATCAGTCTCCCTTCCTGTCAGTAACACTTCCTGTCAGTCTCACTTCCTGTCAGTAACACTTACTGTCGGTCTCACTTCCTGTCGGTCTCACTTCCTGTCAGTCTCACTTCCTGTCAGTCTCACTTCCTGTCAGTCTCACTCCCTACCAGTCTCACTTCCTGTCAGTAACCCTTGCTGTCAGTAACACTTCCTGTCAGTAAAAGTTCCTGTCAGTAACACTTCCTGTCAGTAACACTTCCTGTCAGTAACACTTCCTGTCAGTTACACTTCCTGTCAGTGACACTTCCTGTCAGTGACAATTCCTGTCAGTAACACTTCC
Source organism: Limanda limanda (assembly GCF_963576545.1). Classification (NCBI taxonomy): domain Eukaryota; kingdom Metazoa; phylum Chordata; class Actinopteri; order Pleuronectiformes; family Pleuronectidae; genus Limanda; species Limanda limanda. The sequence goes on along the minus strand of NC_083649.1, from coordinate 1,966,008 downwards.
TGTCAGTAACACTTCCTGTCAGTAACACTTCCTGTCAGTAACACTTCCTGTCAGTAACACTTCCTGTCAGTAACCCTTCCTGTCAGTAACACTTCCTGTCAGTAAAAGTTCCTGTCAGTAACACTTCCTGTCAGTAACACTTCCTGTAAGTGACACTTCCTGTCAGTAACACTTCCTGTCAGTAACACTTCCTGTCAGTAACACTTCCTGTCAATCTCACTTCCTGTCAGTCTCACTTCCTGTCAGTCTCACTTCCTGTCAGTAACAATTCCTGTCAGTACCACTTCCTATCAGTCTCCCTTCCTGTCAGTAACACTTCCTGTCAGTCTCACTTCCTGTCAGTAACACTTCCTGTCGGTCTCACTTCCTGTCAGTCTCACTTCCTGTCAGTCTCACTCCCTACCAGTCTCACTTCCTGTCAGTAACCCTTGCTGTCAGTAACACTTCCTGTCAGTAAAAGTTCCTGTCAGTAACACTTCCTGTCAGTAACACTTCCTGTCAGTAACACTTCCTGTCAGTTACACTTCCTGTCAGTGACACTTCCTGTCAGTGACACTTCCTGTCAGTAACACTTCCTGTCAGTAACACTTCCTGTCAGTAACACTTCCTGTCAGTAACACTTCCTGTCAGTAACACTTCCTGTCAGTAACCCTTCCTGTCAGTAACACTTCCTGTCAGTAAAAGTTCCTGTCAGTAACACTTCCTGTCAGTAACACTTCCTGTAAGTGACACTTCCTGTCAGTAACACTTCCTGTCAGTAACACTTCCTGTCAGTAACACTTCCTGTCAATCTCACTTCCTGTCAGTCTCACTTCCTGTCAGTCTCACTTCCTGTCAGTAACAATTCCTGTCAGTACCACTTCCTATCAGTCTCCCTTCCTGTCAGTAACACTTCCTGTCAGTCTCACTTCCTGTCAGTAACACTTCCTGTCAGTAACACTTCCTGTCGGTCTCACTTCCTGTCAGTCTCACTTCCTGTCAGTCTCACTTCCTGTCAGTCTCACTCCCTACCAGTCTCACTTCCTGTCAGTAACTCTTGCTGTCAGTAACACTTCCTGTCAGTAAAAGTTCCTGTCAGTAACACTTCCTGTCAGTAACACTTCCTGTCAGTAACACTTCCTGTCAGTAACACTTCCTGTCAGTTACACTTCCTGTCAGTGACACTTCCTGTCAGTGACACTTCCTGTCAGTGACACTTCCTGTCAGTGACACTTCCTGTCAGTAACACTTCCTGTCAGTAACACTTCCTGTCAGTAACACTTCCTGTCAGTAACACTTCCTGTCAGTAACACTTCCTGTAAGTGACACTTCCTGTCAGTAACACTTCCTGTCAGTAACACTTCCTGTCAGTAACACTTCCTGTCAGTAACACTTCCTGTCAGTAACACTTCCTGTCAATCTCACTTCCTGTCAGTCTCACTTCCTGTCAGTCTCCCTTCCTGTCAGTAACACTTCCTGTCAGTAACACTTCCTGTCAGTAACACTTCCTGTCAGTAACACTTCCTGTCAGTAACACTTCCTGTCAGTCTCACTTCCTGTCAGTCTCACTTCCTGTCAGTCTCACTTCCTGTCAGTAACACTTCCTATCAGTAACACTTCCTGTCAGTAACACTTCCTGTCAGTAACACTCGTTTGTAGTTTCTTCTGTAACTAAGCAACCAACTGCAGAGGAGACAATCTACTTCCTGTTTACATCACATGACCAGGGTACGTGAATGGTCATGTGACATCTGTTTTCAGGTGTGTGACAGAAACAAACAAACACACACACACACACACACACACACACACACACACACACACACACACACACACACACACACACACACACACACACACACACACACACACACACACACACACACACACACACACACACACACACACACACACACACACACAGCTGTAATCCAAAACCTCTCGAACCTTCACCTCCTCTCTGCCGTCAGGTTTCACTCACGCTATTCAATTTCACACAACTACACACTAACGTACACACACAAGTACACACACACACACACACAGTATTCCTGGTGTCCTGCTTTCCAATAAAGTTGTACCGTTGAGAGATGAAGCTGTTACATCACCTGGTACACCCCCCTCCTCTCTGCTCATTAAACTGCAGATAATTCATCATTGTTCTCATGTTATTAACTGGAGATCTCTTCTGAGCCGTTACCCCCCCCCCCCCCCTCTCTCTCTCTCACCCTCTCTCTCAGCCCCTCCCCCCCCCCCCCCCCCCTTCCTCCCAGCTACTGAGCAAAAATAGTTTAACTGCCGTGGAGAAGCGACAGTAGAAAGTCTCCCGCTGGTTTAATGACGAGTCACATTTTATGATATTATTTAGTTTTATACGGGTCATAATTTATATGAGTTTTCTGTGGATCAGCTCATTAAAAAGTTTGGAAACTTTATAAACCTAATTGCTGCTTTGGTCCGAACTCGGAGCGCAGACGTTAAATAAAGATGGCCGACCTGTCAGCTGGATCTCCCCCTGGTGGCCGGCTGAAGGAAGTGACCTTTAATCTACGTTCTCGATGAGGATTATTTCTACTGGTTGAAAAGACAAGACAGGAAACAGGTCTACAACTTCCTGTTCACCTTTGACCTCCCCGCCGGGCGATGTGTTGGCGTCCTGCTTCTCCTCCGGCCCCCCCGAGCCCTGGTCCTGCTCCTGAGCGTCCAGGCTGAGCTCCAGCTCCGTGAGCCGGCTGTGGAGCTCCAGGTCCAGACCCAGACCACCGGGACCCGTCTGACCCGGGAACGTCTCCCCGGACAGGAAGCTGGTGTCTGTGACCAGCGGCGAGCAGGGCGGAGAGAGAGAGGAGAGGGACGAGCGAGGCGATAAGGAGCTCATGGAGCGAGGAGTCTCTGAGAGTCTGAGGGTCTGGATCCTGGTGGACCCCGGCTCCGCCCCCCCGCCCGCTGCGCTCCCTCCAGCCGGGCTTCCCGTGTCTCCTCCCGCCCCGCCCACTTTGTCCCCGGGCGTCACGGCGTCCCGGCCCCCCCCGCAGCCCGTCACCACCTCGTGCTCGTGGATGGTGGTGATGGAGCTGGAGGGCCGGTAGCCCCCCTGCCCCCCCTCCTGCAGGAGGCTGTCCAGCTTGTTCTGGAAGTCCGGGTCGGCCAGCTCGGGCTGCTCCAGGTAGATGTCGGTGAAGCTGAGCGAGGAGGAGGAGCCGAGGCTGGAGGTGGTGGCGAGGGAACCGCGGCTCGACGTCAAGGATCCTCGGCTGCTGCCGGAGGAGCAGGACAAGGTGCTGGCTGAGAGGCTGGGGGGGGAGGAGGGGGGGGCGAGAGAGAGAGAGAGACACCAGGGTGAGAATCTGAAGCAGCTTCACACAGTTACACATTCATCAGGAGGTGATGCAGGGTTGCAAAATTCCGGGAATATTCAAAGTTGGAAACTTTCCATGGGAATTAACGGGAATAAACTGGAAATGTCGTGGGTAATTTATACTAACTGTATTTACCTTGTCATATATACACAGACATAAATATAATCATTTTGTTGTGTCATAGGCTGATTTGAGCCCTGAGGAAACTTTGGGCACTTGACTATATGCTTCTGCATCGTTGTGTCATTCTTAACATAGGTCTTTGCACAGTATTTGCAAATGTACACAGCCTTTCCTTCTACATTGGATGAGGTGAAATGTCTCCACACATGAGAGAGTGCACGTGGCATTGTTCTGTAGAATAAGATGAGAAAAAAGTTTGTAAAAAAATACTCATGCAATGCCAGAGATATAAATAGTTAGACAAACTATTGGAATCGTCTGTAAACATATTTTACAATTGATGGATAAATGAATGGAAATAGTCTAGATGAACAGATGAACAATCCTCAATCAGCATGCTAATATATTTTCCCAGTAATATCATGGAAACTTACCTGACTAGTCCTGCACTCTACAGCAGGCCTCAATAGCCCTGCTGTAGAGTGAAGCATGCTGGGAGTTATCTGTGCATGTGATGGAAGAATGCACAGTGGAGGGTTGAAACTCAACGTTCATACATCTTTAAAATAGAGTTTTGAATGATGTTTTTATTGCTCAGCGTTTAATTTGCATGTTTATTTTTTTTTCAAAATTCCCAAAATTCCCGAGCTTAATATTCCCGTGGAAAGTTTCCAGAAATGTATCGGAAACTTTCCGCCCCTTTGCAACCCTAAGGGTGTCAATGAGTCACAGCGTGAAGAGGTTCAATGATCAGGATCTAAAGCAGCTGGTTCTTTACAGAAACACTAAGATAATCTCGACCTTTCAGTTTGAACCTAGAAACCAGCTCAGTACGATTCTTATTCTGCTGGTTTGCATCATCTCAAAATATCATAAACCTCCTGAGGATGGTCTGAGCAGGATTCAGATGAAAGGAGATTCACTGAGGGATGGAAACAGTCGACGAGAACAAAACACGCTTCATGTTCAACAAATGTTTGGTCGTTAAAGGTTTAAAGTTTTAATCTGCCTCGAACTTCAAAGCTCTTTTCAGCATCTGTATGAAGTAAAACCTCAGAGGGTGAACGACTGAATCTGTTCAGTTAAAGAGGCGA
>NC_083649.1:1931453-1956453 GCF_963576545.1 Limanda limanda | reverse complement strand
TTTTGATGCAAGATTAACGTAGAGCTGCAGCTTCAGTACCTGTGTTCGCCTCCAGTCGGACCTGCTCTCGCTTTTTGTTTTAATATTTCGCCAAATAAAATATATATTTTTAAGCTGTTGTAGCGTCCCCGCTTACACAGGACACGGAACTTCTTCGTGGTTTAGTAGCTTTTATTATCCTCTCCACGAACATGTGCACTTCTCACTCGCACACATCAACAACACTTCACTTCCTCATTGAGCCCCGATCCAACCCCATCCTATTGGTCCAAACAGTCACATGTTCCACCCCGACCCCTTCACTGACCCTCAGACATTAGAACGCTCCTTCAACACAGTGTTTTACTGAACATACGTCCCCTTCACTGACCCTCAGACATCAGAACGCTCCTTCAACAGTGTTTTACTGAACATACGTCAAAACCAAACATAAACATAAACCCAGTCCGTTACACTATGAGGCTGCAGCTATGTGGTTTTATTTATTTAAAAATAGGGTACTTCTTATTTCATACATTTTCCACAAATAAGGGGAGGAGTCAAATAGCCCTACAAAGTTCTGTGTTTCATTTATTTCAAAGTAGGCCGACACTTGCCTGTGTATTTTGTGTGTTTGTTATTTTGTTGCTTGTCTGTTTGAGTAGCTGGCTGAAAGCAAAGAAGTAGTAGGCTTATCTTTTATTGGTAACCTAACTGTTATGGTTCATTGTTTCTGAAATAAGAGGCCTGACTACTATGTTCACAGCAAACTTGAAAAAAAGAAAATATTAAGCCATGGTTTAACTGCACTATAGGCTGAGTCCTTGTTTACCTGAAATGTGAACTTTATAATTTTATTTTGTACGGACCTGTTTGGCAATGTTGTTTTTCAATAAAATAAAACATTTGCATAAAGCAAGCCAATCCACTTTTCCATGTTGATAAGAGCATTAAAACAAAAGTAAAATTATGGAATGTCACCGCTGTCCAGTGAAGGTTCTAACTGCGTCTGGGTCTCTCCTGACCTCCACACTCACCTCTGCAGGGATGTCGGTCTGCGAGCCGGCGTCCGAGTAGATCCTCGGGATGTTCAGCTCGGAGTTGGCGAGCGAGGGACTGCTGCCCCACAGGTCCTGCTGCGAGCCGGAGTCCAGCTGGAACCCGTCCTTCAGAACCGCCAGTTTCTGTAGGAACACAGAGAAGAAGAGACGCAGAGGAAGTGAGGTGATGTCAGGGTTGCAAAGGGGCGGAACTTTCCATGGGAAGTTTAGCTCGGGAATTTTGGGGGGGAAAAAACTACGCAAATTAAACGCTGAACAATAAAAACATCATTCAAAACTCTATTTTAAAGATGTATGGAACGTTGAGTTTCAAGCCTCCACTGTGCATTCTTCCATCACATGCACAGATAACTCCCAGCATCCTTCACTCCAAGTTTCCATGATATTACTGGGAAAATATATTAGCATGCTGATTGAGGATTGTTCATCTGTTCATCTAGACTATTTCCATTCATTTATCCATCAATTGTAAAATATTTTCACAGACGATTCCAATTGTTTGGCTAACTATTTATATCTCTGGCATTGCATTAGTGTTTTTTTACAAACTTGTTTCTCATCTTATTCTACAGAACAATGCCACGTGCACTCTCTCATGTGTGGAGACATTTCACCCCATCCAATGTAGAAGGAAAGGCTGTGTACATTTGCAAATACTGTGCAAAGACCTATGTTAAGAATGACACAACGATGCAGAAGCATATAGTCAAGTGCCCAAAGTTTCCTCAGGGCTCAAATCAGCCTATGACACAACAAAATGTTTATATTTATGTCTGTATATGACAAGGTAAATACAGTTACTATAAATTATCCACAATTTCCAGTTTATTCCCGTTAATTCACTTTAATTTCTGTTAATTCCTGTTAATTCCCATGGAAAGTTTCCAACTTTGAATATTCCCGGAATTTTGCAACCCTAGTTGATGTGCAGAGACACCAGTCGATCAGTCTGAGGTCACTGGGAGCTGCTCAGGTCAAAGATCCGACTAAACTGAAGCAGAGAAACCGACTCCTCAGTTTGTTGATCTCTCATCAACCACCAAATCAGATCTGGTTCTTGATCCAGTTTCCAACAGGATTCTTGGATCTACAGAACCAAACCTTGTTTTTGTTATTAACAACAAGTCATCAGCCGCTGACGTGAGGATGATTCTTTGGTTTAAGCTGGAAACAATTTTTTCATGAACAGAAATTAGGGTCAGAAACCAGAACTGAATCTGTCCAATGAGAGAGGAAAAGGAGAATTTGTGTATGCGACACATACACACTGACATTATAAATGCACACAAACATGAAGACACACACACACTGAGCTGTCCGCTGCACATGGCACAGGGGGAGGGGGAGGGGGGGGGGGGGGGGAGTGCACGGAGCAGATGATGTTTTATTGAACAACATTCTCCTTCCACTGACTCAAGAAGAATCTGCAGCTTCCTCTGATCAGATCTGGTGTTTTACATCTATATGGATTTACTGTATATGGGGGAGAGTGTATTTATGACTGGTGTGTGATATGATTAGAATATTAATGAATATATCTGGTATTTAAATTCCTCACATTATCTTTTTAATATATCGAGCAGATGCAGAAGATGAAAACTGTGATTATTTTCTAATAAATAACCAGAAACAATAAACGTCTGTTGATGCATCAGAAGCAAACAACAGATTCCATGTTCGTCTCTGCAGAGAAAGTTCATCGTCCACCTGCATCATGCATCTTTAATAACCTGAGCAGCCGTGGAGGACGAGTTCACCCAGGAACACAGTCACACACAGACACACAAAGACACACACAGACACACACAGACACACACAGTCACACACAGACACACACAGACACACACAGACAGACACACACAGACACACACAGACAAGGACGGAGGAAGAGGAGGAGAGAGAACTAGCTGAAAAACACCTTTTACACACCAGGACAGATTAGATTGAGTATACGTATTATTTGTTTCCTCAGGGTGATTGTGTGCATCTTTATCTCAGTGTGTGTATTTAACAGATTCTCCTTTTCCTCCAGAATGAAACAGATTAGTTTCTGGTTCCTGCAGCTTTGTTGAAGAGCTCATTTCACTAAAGAACATTAAACCTGTTTGTTTCAGAGGCTGTAACAACTCTAACAGGTTGAAGAGAGCTCTGCTGATGTTTTCAAGGGTCCTTGCAGCTCTGCCCCCCCCACAGGCTGTCATCAGAAGCGACTGAGGTGTGACCGTTAGACTCCACCCACCTCCTGCAGCCTCCTCTCCATCACTACATCTGCTGCAGAGCGTCTGGCTCCTTCTCCTCTCGGCAGTAAAGTGTTTCAACAGGAGCACAGATTCTCCTGAGAGTCGTCTGTTCCTTCTCCTCCTTCTCCTTATTAAGCCTCTATTTTATTCCCTCCTTCATGAAGAGGAGTCACTGCTTTTCTCTGCTCTTTACTGCAGAGTCAGCAGAACCTTTATCATCCTGCGGGTTTCAGCACTTTTCACCCGACTAATAAAACTGAAGAGGAAACGAGCTCAGGAGGAGAAGCTCCACACCAACCAATAAACCATCTTTTATCTTGTAAATAAAACCTTAACCTTTTATATATATTTTATTTAGGATGAGTGTTCTTTGTTGCCATGGCGACGACTCTGCCTGTACCTGCATGAGTTCCTGCTTCTCCTTCTCTCCGGAGCTGATGGCGTCTCGGATGGTTCGCACCTCGCTCAGGATGGCCTGCGCCTCCTGCAGCTTGAAGCCCAACGGGAAGCTGGAAACCTTCTGGTCGATCCTGGAGGAACCAGTGAGAGGGGGGGGGGGGTTAACAACAGCATCTTATCAAAGTGTTTAAATCACATGATGGTGCAGTAAATGAGATGTTTACACAGGGAACTGGGTCAGTGTCGGTTGGTGATAAACAAACACACAAACTCTCATTTTGCTAATGAAGTCAACGATCACACAAACCGTTTCCAAACTTTCGGAGTTACTGTTCGTCACAGACTGAAAACTGTCGAGCAGCACGAAGGGTTATTCATTTATATATTATAAATAAATATTTGAATGAGGACGATTAAAGTTTATCTGTATTGAAACAGTGTCGGAGGTTTGAACTTTATGGGACTCGGCAGAGAAGCTGCACGTTTCATTCCTGTTTGCAGATGCAAATATTAAATGATCCCAACAAATTTGACAATAAATTACTAATTTACAATAAAACCAAACACCCAATTGATTAGGGTTAAATAATCACAAAAACTATTTACTGAAAATTCACGTAAACATCATCAAGTTGGAGCATCTACTCGGAAAGTTGGCAAAAATTTGGAACACTATTTTTGACGTCATAAAAGGGCGAACAAAACTAAATGTTACAAACCATTAATAATGACTTAATTACATTTCGTTCAACGTCTAATTTGTAATGTAATGATTTAAGGTTCATGACGAGTGACCTGGATAAGTTGTGTATGTATATATATATAGGTTTTTTCTGCAATCCGACTTATAGCAACATTAAGACACAGGTAATGTGGATTATCTGAGGAGCACATGAATACATCATGAATCAAGAAGAATAAAATAATGTTATTTTCAGTCTTATTCTTGTAACAGATCATTTCTATAAAGGGAATTTTATAGAAATGTTGCTCAGTTGATTCAGTGTGAAAGGAGTAAAGTGTGAAAACACAGGCTGGACATTGTGTTGTTTCAGGTGAACATGATCAGGTGAAAACACAATCAGGTGTTTGTTCAGTAACTTAAAGGTAGAGATCAGATCCTGGGACGAGCCGGGAAAACAAGCGTCAGCGACTGAGTCAACTCTGTCATCGACAAGTCATGCATGCATCTGAATAACAGGTCCGTCCACATTCTTCAGAGAGGGAAGAGGGGGAGGGACGGAGAGAGAGGAAACAAGGGAGAGAGAGAGAATGAGGAAGCGAGGGAGGGAGGGAGGGAGGGAGGGAGGGAGGGAGGGGCTTGTCGGTATCAGACGAAGCAGCGATCGTCTCCGAGACTCAAACATGAACCTTGTTATTAATGTTTTAATAAATGAAATGATCTACAACGATCAGAGAAACACTGAACACATCAAAGTTTCTGATTAACGAGTGAAAGTGGAATTCAACATTTAACATGGTTTGTTTTAAATGAGAGAAAAGTGAATTCATTGCAGATTCAGTCTTGTTGTTTTAATCTTGAGAAGCAGCAGCTGATTCTCCGGCTTCAGAAAACAAACCTAGGGACCGAATGTGGAGATGCACGCTGACCTTTGACCTCTGGGGTCGGTCACGGGTCATGTGATTGTACAGAGCACACGGACAGAAGTATGTGGACACTGCTTTATACACAGTGTGTATTTACTGTCTCCTACTTCCACTGGGTCTGATCTTAATGGTTTGACCTGGAGAAGAACCAGGACAGATGTTTGGGTTGATGGGAACCAATCCAGCTGCATTGTGGGAAGTGTAGAATACACAGGTAGAGCCTGAGTGGTTTATTGAATAGATCAGCCGATACCAGTCTTTCACATTAATGATGTTTGATGTGAAAACTTTTATATTACAGATTACACAATACAAGAAAGATTCATGTTTAGTCCCCAACAAATGCAGTTTGAAAACAGTTTATCTTTCAAAAGGGTTTGAAAACTAATTTATCATTTATATATTATTGGCCAATCACCAATCTCTGCACCTTAGCACCGCAAGTGCCCATAACTCTGTTACTGTATATATTTTATTCTATATTGTTGTTTTTATATTGTTGTTTTATGTTCAGTGCACCAATGACACCAAGGCAATTTCCTTTATGCAAACATACTTGGCAAATAAAATAATTCTGAATCTGAAAACGACATCTAAGAAGTTAATTTCTTTTTTTAATATATATATTTGTCGATATTTCAGTATCAGGGATTGTTCTACTCCCTCATATCGGCTTTGGGCCTCATCAGTCCTACTCTGGTCTGAACAATAGAAACCAGACCGAGTTCCTGTTCCTGATCAGAAGAACATCTCCCTCCTCTGCTCCGGTATTCTGTGAAATCTTATCAGGAGCCGAGTGCACAGCCACATTCCAGCCGGGGCCGATTCGTGTTTCTGCAAACAGTGATTGGCTTTCGTGCGGCATCTGGTGACTGTAACAGGAGAGGAAAGTCGCAGAGGAATGTGGTCCGACCGCTCTGCCTCAGCTCCTCTTTAATCCTGCTGCTGACACCCCGGCTGGGCCGAGCCAGCGAGGACAAACACACACACACACACCGGACATTCCTGCTCCACTCCGCTCCGGCCCATCGGCCCATCGGCCCGTCCACACAGACTCACAACCCGACTCAGCGCCGGCCTCCTCCTCCTCCTGAGGCCCGAACGCCTCCAGTCAGCTGAGGAGCAGGTCAGGTGGCCGGGGTGTTTCCTCTCACATCCACATTCCTGAGCCGCTGCGTTCTCGGAGGTGTTAGTGTTTAATGATCTGATGGAATGTGTGATAATGCTCCGGCAATAACTGAGGCGATAAGCGGCGGTTTACTGCTCGCTGGTGACGTAAGTCCTGAGCGCCGTTCATCAGGAGGAGGAGTTAACTCCTTCACCTCCGCTGTACGGCGTTATTCCCACGATGCCTCAGGGATCCTGTCACAGGCGACTGATGAGGAAGAATGAAGATAAGAGGCAAAGATTCCTACTAACGTGTGTCATGTCGGGGATTTGAGCTGAAAAATAAATCATTCACCCTCCTGCGGATGTGAGGTTTTATTTGGACAGAGGCTGAGTGGTGAAATCCCAACGCCACGTCACTCGGACGCCGCACACGAGAGGTCGAGAGTCACGTTCCTGTCGATTATCCATTTGAAGGATTTGTGTTCATTTAGAATACTCTTGTCTTGTTGCTTCGAACCTCTATGGCTGTTCACGCTCGTATTTATATAAAAGGTTCAGTTGTTATAAATTACAGGAAAATGTGACACATTCGTCAGAGGCATTTTAAAAACTAAACGGTTATTCACTAAAGTAAATAAATATTAATCTATGACCGAAGCCTTCCTGAGGAGGCTGATGGATTTCTCTCAGTCCGGCTCTTCTCAGTTTCTCAGCAGGAAACTTCGGTGGAAGGTGTTTGTGAATCTGAAGTCTGAGGGAAGGTCACAACAACGTTTGTTATTCAAGTCAGACGCTGGAAATTAGAAGCAACGGACGCTCAGAGTCAACGAATCCATCTGGTAACTCGCCCTCCAGCAGGAAGCTGAAGGTGGAGGAACCTGCATAGAGAGTGTGTTTGTGTCTGTGTGTGTGTGTGTCTGTGTGTGTGTCTGTGTGTGTGTCTGTGTGTGTGCACTTACCCTCTGAGGGTCTCGAAGCCTTGCTCTTTGAACTGCAGCTCCTGCTTCATACAGGCCAGGTCCCTCTTCAGCTTGTTCACCTGAGACACGACGAAGAGGAGGGAGACTGTCAGCGTGTGGAACCATTTAATGAAGATGTGTTTAATATTAATAAACTTTGTGAAAAAACTTAAACTGTATGTGAGGTGATTAACAAAACTTCTTGCTGCTTAAATCCTACGTCTGAATGGAGAAAGTATTAAAATGATGAATCCTGAGTTTGTTGTTTCAACTTTTGGATGACTGATTGATCATTTAACGGTCAAAATGCAGAAGAATCAGTTTTGAATCTGAATCTGATCTCCAGGCCTGAGATGAGAAAGTCACTGTGGGTTTAACAGATCTGGGATCAGCCAACAGGAGGCAGACGACGAGGATCTTACCCGACTTTTCGATGTGGCTATTTCTGCTTTCAGGATATCGGGGTCGTACTTGCTGGAAGACGATGATCGTGAATTCACTGCAGAAGAAAGAAAGATGAAGAAAACGAACACGTTAAAAAAGCTGATTATTTATATTTTCTCTTCTCTGGACACGTGGATGAAGAGATCGTTTCACTTCCTCAAAAGGTCAAAGTGAATTTCATTCAGTCCCAAACCGATTCAGATTCATGGATCTAATCAAAGATTCAAACATTATTGTTTTGTTGACTTAAAAACATCACGAGGGCAAATTTTGATCTCACATCTAAAATCCTGATTCTTATTTCATCCAGAAACCTGCAGCTCTATTATGAATAGGGTTGCAAAGGGGCAGAAAGTTTCCGGTAAATTTCCGGAAAGTTTCCAGAAAGTTTCAATGGGAAGTTGAGCTCGGGAATTTTGGGAATTTTGAAAAAAAAAAAAAAACTAGGCAAATTAGACGCTGAGCAATAAAAACATCATTCAAAACTCTATTTTAAAGATGTATGGAACGTTGAGTTTCAACCCTCCACTGTGCATTCTTCCATCACATGTACAGATAACTCCCAGCATGCTTCACTCTACAGCAGGGCTACTGAGGCCTGCTGTAGAGTGCAGGACTAGTCAGGTAAGTTTCCATGATATTACTGGGAAAATATATTAGCATGCTGATTGAGGATTGTTCATCTGTTCATCTAGCCTATTTCCATTCATTTATCCATCAATTGTAAAATATGTTTACAGAGGATTCCAATTGTTTGGCTAACTATTTATATCTCTGGCATTGCATTAGTGTTTTTTACAAACTTTTTTCTCATCTTATTCTACAGAACAATGCCACGTGCACTCTCTCATGTGTGGAGACATTTCACCTCATCCAATGTAGAAGGAAAGGCTGTGTACATTTGCAAATACTGTGCAAAGACCTATGTTAAGAATGACACAAAGATGCAGAAGCATATAGTCAAGTGCCCAAAGTTTCCTCAGGACTCAAATCAGCCTATGACAAAACAAAATGTTTATATTTATGTCTGTATATGACAAGGTAAAAACAGTTAGTATAAATTACCCACAACATTTCCAGTCTACTCACGTTAATTCCCGTTTATTCCCGTTAATTCCTGTATATTCCCGTTAATTCCCATGGAAAGTTTCCAACTTGGAATATTCCCGGAATTTTGCAACCCTAGTTATGAATATGTATAAATGAGCGTTATCTTTGCTTGGAGTCGATTCATGAGTGTGTTACTGAAACCTGTACTTTTATGATCTTCCATGTGTGTTTGACCTCATGGATTCACTTTGCTCATGTAGCCGTCGGATCCCGGTGGAGCTTCCCCCCCCTCCCGCCCCCCCCCCCCCTGGTACTCACAGCTGGTCTGGGACGTGGTCTTGTCCCTCCAGGCGTCGTTGAGCTGCCGGTACTCCTGCTGCGCCAGCCGCAGCCGCTGCTCCTTCACCTGGTAGATCTCCTTCTGGGCGCTGAGGGCGTCCCGGGCCACGGCCAGGTAGTCCCGCAGCATGGCCTCCTGCTCCCGCTGCCACTGCGCCCGCGGGTCCTCCAGCTGCGTCTTCTCTGGAGGGATGAAGAGGAAGAGGAGGATGAAGGGTGTGTTTCTGTTGATGTTTGAATTTGGTAGAGACGTGAACTCACTGGTGTTGTGGTCGACATAGTACGCTCCGACCTGGGGGTCGTACGCCTCCTCCCAGCCGATCGGCAGCTCGTCCCCGATGCAGTCGGCAAACGTCAGAGGCTTCGTCTGCCTGAAGGAACAGAACCAGAACACATCAGAACCAGAACCAGAACCAGGGACACATCAGAACCAGGACAGATCAGAACCAGAACCAGGGACAGATCAGAACCAGAACCAGGGACACATAAGAACCAGAACAAGGGACAGATCAGAACCAGGGACACATCAGAACCAGAACCAGGGACACATAAGAACCAGAACCAGGGACACATCAGAACCAGGGACAGATCAGAACCATCTCCATGGGGATTCTCAGCTGAATATCAGTTATCTCCACAGTATTTGACCAAGTGGTTAAAACAGATCCTGATCACCATGTGGATGATTTAATAAGGAAGGTGAGAAGAGAAAAACCTGCGTCCAATCACAATAAAGCATGAATGAACATCTCCATTTATTTAGTTTGAGAGGTTAAAGAAACATTAAATAATCCTGCAGCTGTTATACAAAACTTGATATTATAGATGTTATTATACAGAACATGAAACCACGATCAGAAACGAGTTAGTGAATTGGGTAAAAGATGGATTTACACAAACTGTTGTGTGAGATCTGTCTCAGGAGGAGGAGGAGGAGGGGTGTGTGTGTGTGTGTGTCTGTGTGTGTGTGTGTGTGTGCAGGCTGGGGGTGGGTCGTCTGGTGTTTCAGTGAGTCCTCTGTTCACCTCGGAGGAGGAGAAGGGGGGGGGGGGTCTCTCTCTTGTCGGTCACAATAGGAGGAAACAGACCCGTGGCATTCCACAGGCAGCACAGACACATCGCCTGGAGGTTGCCGGGGCAACGCTCGACCTCACAGCGGCTCCACTGCAGCCGCCGCTCGGATCGACCACCTTCACATTCTGATGCAGCCGAGTTCAACCACACACCAGGGCCAGCGTCAGCCGGGGGAACACGCTTCTACCTTATGTTTCTAGATATGAAAACTATTGTTTTACTGAATAAACAAGACAGAAACTATCAGTTGTCTTGATAACGACTTGATGTTATGTTGCTTTCAGACATGAACTGAACCACAGACGTGTTCCTCACATGTTCCTCACATGTTCCTCACATGTTCCTCACATGTTCCTCACATGTTCCTCACATGTTCTGTCTGTGAGAACAAGTGTCTGAGTCCGTGTCTCTGGAGAGTTTCTGGATCTTCTCCTGCAGCCTCCTGGTGACATGTCTGTAAAACTCTGATCTTTCCACTGCTACTCTACAGGCTCCGCCCCTGCTGCTCTACAGGCTCCACCCCTCTCATGGATGTTCCTCACATGTTCCTCACATGTTCTGTCTGTGAGAACAATCGTCTGAGTCCGTGTCTCTGGAGAGTTTCTGGATCTTCTCCTGCAGCCTCCTGGTGACATGTCTGTAAAACTCTGATCTTTCCACTGCTACTCTACAGGCTCCGCCCCTGCTGCTCTACAGGCTCCACCCCTCTCATGGATGTTCCTCACATGTTCCTCACATGTTCTGTCTGTGAGAACAATCGTCTGAGTCCGCGTCTCTGGAGAGTTTCTGGATCTTCTCCTGCAGCCTCCTGGTGACATGTCTGTAAAACTCTGATCTTTCCACAGCAGAGTTTATACGTCACGTCCAGCCTCCTGCTGCTCTACAGGCTCCGCCCCTGCTGCTCTACAGGCTCCGCCCCTCGCCTGGATGTTCCCCACATGTTCCTGTTGGTGTGAACGAGTCGGACCCGACAACCTGCTGCTGCTGCTTCACAAACACCAACTACACAACATGTAGTCAGCTCGTGTCTGACACAGCTTCAGGCCCATGGATCCGTGTGGTTCTGGGTTCTACTCGTTAGCTTTAGCATCGAGCTACCGGCTCTCAGAGGGTCGGGGGGGGGGGGCGTCGGCCATCGCAGGCCCGTTGAGCTCTGAGGCCGAGACGCTCAAGTGGCTTCTGAAGGACTGACGGTGAAATGGA
This sequence comes from Limanda limanda, assembly GCF_963576545.1. Taxonomy (NCBI): domain Eukaryota; kingdom Metazoa; phylum Chordata; class Actinopteri; order Pleuronectiformes; family Pleuronectidae; genus Limanda; species Limanda limanda. The sequence continues at coordinate 1,944,987 of NC_083649.1, read as the reverse complement.
GGCCGGGCGGCTGCTCCTTCACCGGGAGGGAGACTGGAGAGTCGAGGTCAGAGCCCCCCCCCCCTCGGCCGGCGAGTAGAGGACAGGATTTAGCGGGTGAGAGGAGAGAGGAATCAAATAAAGGGATGTGGACAACCAGCCACCAACCAACCAGCCAACCAGACGCCCTTTTCTCTGGGATCAGCGTTTGGCAGAAAGCTGCCCCGTCCTCCAGAGCTAAATTTAGAGCCGAGCGGAGGGGATCTTCTCTGGGCCTCTTTCATTATTCATCAGCTGAAAAAGGAGCCAGCTCGGCAGCGAGTGGCCGATCAGTGTTTGTGCATCTGCAGCCGCGAAGCACCGGGGGCAGCAGAGAGTCTCACTGTGACTCAGGAGGGAATCAACGGTTCATCACGTGAAAACCTCCAAGACTTCTTTGAATCAGACTGAGGAATCGCTCTGGATTTATCTGTAAAACTACGAGTATTAAACATTAATCATCAACTATAATAAACTTGTGTGAGAATTGAATTTGTGATTTACTATGTTGTCATTCAGTTTTTTATCTTGGGGGGGATCACAGGAGTTAAAGTTGAGTTGTCAAAAACACATCGGGAAACATTTATATTTGCTTATAACCACAATTAAATTAAATCTTAGACCATATATTTCATGTTTAAATGAAACTTTTAAATGAAAACTTAACGAACTAAAATGACCGAAACCATCTTAGAGAAGCATTTATTTAATGTCTAATATTATTCTTTAGTCTGGTCCCTGTCCCATCTGATAACATGGAGGAGGAGGCTCATCTTTTCCAAACCTTTCATCTTCACTTTCAATGTAATTCTTTGATTCTACAAATCATCAGCTCTGTTTAGAAGTTAAGTAATTACATTAAAATAATCAACTTCAGCTTGAATCACCTGATTAATTGATTATCATCGATCTATTGAAAACGTGTCAGCGATGCTCGTTTAATCTCCAGTTTCTCTAAAGAGAGAAATGATCAGATCCCTCCTGGCTGCTGGTCGGTGTGTTCTGTGTTCCAGAGGTTTAATGTCACATGACGCTCTGCGTGGTTTTTAAGAAGCTTATCGAGACTCAAACTCTGCCAGGGGGGAAAAAAAACGCTGAATTCTTGTGATGTTTTGGCATCAAAGTGGTCGAAAAACTGATTTGTGGGATATTAATTCTGGTTTTCACGTCGGCCTTTTGAACCCCCACCCCCCCGACATGGGCACACACACACAGACTCTCACTCAGACTCACACGCACACACTGACTCACGCACTCCTCTGCAGGGTCTACACACGGAGGTAAACAGCTCCTGCTCTAATGCAAACCGACACATTGTGCGGCAGAGAGCAAACACACAAGGAGTCGAGCTGCATCGCTGAGCGTTGAGTCACACAAACGTTCAGAGCAATAATATAAATTCCTCCGCCGGAGTCACCGGGGTTCAGACGGTTAACAGCCGCTCAAAGTCCAGGAGCTCAACCATCACATGCTCCAATAATAATCGATAAACCCTAAAAAGAGAAGAATATGAATCTGAATAAACCACAGCAGAAGTTGGGCTCGGTGCGTCTTTGTCGTGTAATCTGACGGAGGACATTCCTTTCACCTGATGATTCAACGCGGCGCTGAAGGGCGGGGGGGCGATATCACTCTCTTAGGAATTTACAAGAGGCCGTTCGAGAGCGTCACTCTGTAGCAACGTCTCATTACAGGAGAGGATTGATTAGATCATAGAAATGTTTCTATCAGTCTCTTCTCTGAAATCTTAACGATCTAATGTCAAATGTTGTTCGTCAATAAACCATAATAAGGAAAGAACTGAGATTGTGTCATAAATTGATGTTTTCTCATCAGATTCTTCTAAATAAACATAAAACATATTGAACCAAAGGATTAGAAACTAAATATGAATTAACTCTTATTTATTTGAACTATGAATCTTGTTTCACTTTGAGATATTTCTCTCTCTCTGACATCACCACACGTTATCACCTGGTTTCCATCGCACATAACGAGCTGCAGGAATCTGTTTTCTCGGGGTTAAGTGTGAGTTTATGATTCACAATCTAAACTTCCTGATAATCTACAGAAAAGGTTTGTTATCTTCTGTAAAGTTTTCAGAGAAATAAAGTGGCAGAGAAACCGGTCGACTCCAAACAGGAGGGATGAAGTCAGATGGAACCTGGACGTCCTGTACAGCAGCAGGTGCTTCAGCTCTTCAAACACACAACATTGGATTCGTGCGACTGTTCCTCTGACGGCCCCGGGCAGGAAAAGAACACACACACACACACACACACACACACACACACACACACACACACACACACACACACACACACACACACACACACACACACACACACACACACACACACACACACACACACACACACACACACACACACACACACACACACACAAGACACACAAGACACACAAGACACACAAAGCTATCAGTGTCAAAATGAGGCTGGTTGTCTTTCTTCATTCCAAACAGTCCGACAATAATAGGAGATTTTTCACATGACTGCAGCAGTAAATTCAAAGCTGACGGCTCCGTGAATCTTTCTCTTTCTTCTCTTTCGCACAGAACACGATCAAATTCAAGCGTCTGGCTCTAAACGTGTGAAACCTGCGACGCTTATTGAACCCTCCGAGAACTATAAAAGTAAAATGCATGTTTTTTGCTGACACGTTAATCCCAAACAAACGGAATCGATTGAAATATCAGCCGTGAGGAAAGAAAGGAAACGATGAAGCGTCATCGGCAAAGAAACTTACAGGAAAGAAATCGGTTTCTTCATCCGCGTGGTCACTAGAGATTTGGACATTTCTCGAGTCTTAGAGGCTCCGGATTCAGGCGTGGACGAATCTGCATCGATGCAAAGACAGGACCACCCCCCCTCTGACCCGTCCTCACTTTACACTTTAACAATAAACAGGACACGTACAGGACTGATGTCTACGTTGTGTTTGTGTGATTCTCTACAGTTTAGGAGACACATGTTTAAACCTGCTACACAACACGAGACAGAGTCAGGACAACAGGGTGAAAGGGACGGAGCGATACGGAGAAATGATGAACGAGAGCAGAAAACAACATATCCTACTCGCTCTGGAAGCAGTTGACCAATCACAACAGAGCAGACCAGCCGACCAATCAGAGCAGACTGGGTTTCATCAGGAGGGGGGGTCTTAAAGAGACAGGAGCTAAAACGTAGTGTTTGAGACAGAGGTTGAAGAGAGGAGCTGCAGCGACCGACAGAATGAGGAGAGAGATGTTTCCTGAACATTAAAATGAAGAACCTGAATACGAGCAGAATATTTCACTCCAGGTGTACTCCAGAGAAAACCTCTGCTTGCTTCTACACTTCCTCTGAATTGTTGTGTCTTTACTAGAACAATCACAATATATAACACAAAAGGGTTAAATTAAAAGAAACAATCTGTAGACTTTTGAATTTCAGCATCATTTGTTCATTCAGGACTGAAAACCCCTGGTTTACAACCTGCTGGTCTCAGTTCTGGTTCCTGTCTCAGTTGTCGTTGTTGGTTACGTATTTTAGAAACGACACTGCAGCTGTGCCTGTGCTCAGATGCTGGTTAACAGTTTGCCGGGCCTCACGCTGCACTTTGACCTCGTGCACCTTGGCAGGCGCTGAAAGGGATTTCAGATGAATCGGGCCTTTGGCTGCAGAGTGTGTGCGCCGCTCGGTCCTTCACGTCGTGTGTGTTTCAGGAATGTGTTGTGTGTTTGTTTGGAAAGGTTTTCTCCCTTCGAGTGTTAAACAACACGAGGATTTTAACTAAGAGGAGAAGCTCTTAATTCCACTCGCCATCTTTCAGACCTGTGTGGAAACGGAATCGCATCACGAGCCAAATGACAGGCCGAGAGTCACATGACCAATCATGATACAGAACTCAAAATTCCAGTGAGGAGCTGATTTAGTCAGATTAACTACTTCAGAAATCATAAGTAGTGTCACTAAAGATATTTAGGTATGGAAATTGACAAGTTAAAAAGTATGCAAACCCTCCAAATCATTTGCATCCCAGATGCTTATCACTTCCTGTTATCGATGTCAGTGAGTTATTCTGAAAGTTGCATAACAAATCCAGAGAACTGATGTGACGGAGCTGGAAACACATGGAGAAGGAGTCGCCGAGGAAACGAGGAAACGATCCAAACTGCAACTTCACTTCACAGAGAAAGAAATCCTGTCAAAATCCTGTGATACAATAAGATCATAATATATAGCAGACTTATTCTGCTTGGCATCAACAAAATCCTCTGAATTCTGATCCAATCCACACGACCAGAAACACCAGTTTACATCAAGTTCATAACTCAGATAATTCTTTGAGAAACGTTACAAGCTAAATGTTTAGTGGTTCCTGCTTCTTTCTCACATTTTATACATAAAATGTGATAATAACTGAAGGATAAACCTATCTAATGTAAGTGTGTAAATTTCATCAGCAGAGATGCTGAGAGAAAATCAGCTCCTGGTTCCAGACGGAAAAATAAACATGAAAATAATGTGTGGACATTTTCTGGAGTTTGTGTTTCACATCTGAAGAAGCAGCAGGAGATTGTCCGGGTCAGATTCGTTCAGGTGTCCCATCTGAAAGCAGCTTTAATTGATCTTATCTACTCTTCTTTAATATGATGAACACTTGGACAAAGTGGAGGCAACTGCAGGTTGAAAGATAAAACTCTCAGCAAAAAAAAACTAGAAAACATGAATGAAATCCTTTTACTAAACTCAACCTCTGAAAAATTATGATTTCATTCTTTTGTTCATATTAAGATATTTGATCTTTGTCCCTAATTAAGACAAAACCTTTTATTAAGGATTAAAGCTGCTTCTTCGTCTTCTGTACAACTTCATGCAAAACACAAAGTGACAAAGAGAAGTGAATGAGAAGAGAGAGAGAGAGAGAGAGCGTTACTGACTCACAGGAGAGAACAAGCAGCCCTGAGCCGAGGAATTCCAGACATAAGCCATTAAAAGGATTTGGTGTCAAAGTCCGAGGGGTCTTAAGTAACTGGTGAAGATGAAAAACGAGTCTCTGTGAAAACCTGGCCTCTCCATTAACACGGTGTTTTGGTACAAGTGGGTCTGTGTTGAGCAGCGCCGCATGCTCGCTGCTCTAAGCCTATTACACTCATGTATTTCTATAAGGGGGGGGGGGGGTAGAGAAAGAGGTAACTCACACCTCCAGACCTGATGAGCAGCTGAACTGTGAATATGAGTTATACAAGTAAAAAGTGAATAATAATACTACTACTAATGTATTATATGTTATATTATATTATGTAGTATAAATACTACTACTAAGTACTACTGTAACGAGACAAACAAGGCGTTCACACATGGTCAGAGTGACCCTCATTATTATCAATATTATTATCAATAGTAGCAATATAAGTGTCTTCCTTATAATTTGATCAGTACTAATATCAAGTTTATTATTTGACTTGTAAATGAAATGTCTTCACAGATACACCTGAAACATTCTGTGTCTCCTCTGTCAGCCACTTTGGATCTAATGATTTTGTTACAAGTTAATATTCACTAAGATAAACTATCTGGACTAATGTCTATTTGGAATAAATATTATATATATTTTATAATCTTTGTTTGAGTGAGTTGAAAAAGGTTTCTCGGACATGGTGCAGAGGAACAGACCAAGTCCTAGTCCAACCAGAAGAGGAGTTCTGGGTCTGGATCAAACTGAACCAGGTTCTGTTGGTTGAAGAAGAAGAAGAAGAAGAAGAAGAAGAAGAAGAAGAAGAAGAAGAAGAAGAAGAAGAAGAAGAAGAAGAAGAAAAAGCTGCAGTCTTCATCTCCGACGATATAATGTCTAAACCACGAGGACTCTCACTTTCCTGGTCGTTACACTATATATAATATTACAGATTTTTTTCAATGCTCTTAATTCAAAAACACAAGTTAACACAATAGCCAAATTGACAACACCTCAACACAACACACAGGCCGTCTACTAACCAATCAGAGTCCAGTATAGGTACACGCAGCCCTCGTAGGTGATGTAAAACAACAAGAGTTATCATATCGTCAAACACAGACACTGAAATGGTCGATTTCATAAGCAAACTGATAAATCAATCGGCCTCTGACTCGTTATAATAATCTCCAAATCTCACAGATATTCAGTCACAACACAGAGAGTGAGACCGGCTGCATGAAGCACAGGTGAAGAGTGATGAAGAAGAGCTGAGTCGTGATGAAGAGGAGCCGAGTCGTGATGGGAGGAGACCTCACTGAGAGCAGAGGCAGAAAACTCTCCTGCACACATTCCTCTTATCTGACCTTGAAGCCGAGTCTTTGTCCTTTAGTGAATTAACTGAATACGTCAGTGAGATGTCGGGGGGGCGGGGGAGGACGGACAAGACGTCCCCTCTCAGTGATGTCTCGTTAGCCTTGAAAGGGGGAGGCGGCTCCTCTGTTTAACTCAATGGACGAACAACCTGTTCAGGATCATTAGGGAAAAGACTAACAGTTTCTGATATAAACCAAAGATATAATATCTGATATAAAGACTAAAAACAACTCGTCTCCAACTTCCTCTTGTTCAAAAAACTAAAAAACGTCAAACACTTGAGTCTGTGAAGCCGTGGAATCAGGGTCCCACTGATGAACCCTCTCCACCAATCACGTGACAGCTCGTCAGACGACAGCCGATTGGCTCCAAAACTGACCCGAGCCAGGAAATACGACAACAACAATCACAACCTTCATACAGCTAGCATACAGCTAGCATACAGCTAGCATACAGCACCGATGAACTGGTATTGGCGAATCTGTACACGGACAAATGGTATCGGTACTTGTTTCGGCCGATACTCACGGTTCCAGATAACAGAATTGGAATCAAGAACGGAAAATGGTATCGGAACTCGTATCGGACAGTTAGCAAAGCCCAGATATCCTTATGAATATTGGGAAGGGATAAACGGGCTCGGTATTCAGTATCGATCAATTAGTAAAGTTATTGGATTCAGTATCGGTAAGAGACCGATGGTTTTGCAACTCAGTATCGGTCACTACGTTAACTCCAGGTATAGGAACTGGTAATAAATGTCCGCACATCTCTACGGTAACGAGCAGTTAAAACGATTAATGTAAATAAATCAGTGAGTGTTGTGATGAGGACCCAAAGTGAATATGATGTCATCACTACGGTCTCCATAGTGACGGAGTGCTGAAGGTGACCTGCGGTAGGTCAGAGGTCACGCTACCTGTCCCTGGGGTCGATCCAGCTGGTGCAGTGGTTGATGTGGTCGATGTAGTAGACCTTTCCATCGAAGTCTCTGGCCTCCTCCCAACCCTCAGGTAGTGGCAACTCCTTCCTGGGCATGTCAGGCGAGTCTCCATGTAATGACCCGCTCTGTGCCGCGAGTCCTACCCGCGAGAAACCAGCACCTTCATCCTCCTCTTCGTCAGCGCCTGCTCCCGGAGCTGCAGGTCTGCGTGAGGGAGGAACCGGGATCCATGGTGCTCCGGAGAATGTCCCACAGGGGGGAGAAGTTCTTAACTCGCTCCTAGGACCCGCTCGATACTCCGGAGAATGTCCCAAAGGAGGGAGAACTTCTAAACTCGCTCGATACTCCGGAGAATGTCCCACAGGAGGGAGAACTTCTTCACTCGCTCGATACTCCGGAGAATGTCTCACAGGAGGGAGAACTTCTAAACTCACTCGATACTCCGGAGAATGTCCCACAGGAGGGAGAACTTCTTCACTCGCTCGATACTCCGGAGAATGTCCCACAGGAGGGAGAACTTCTTAACTCGCTCGATACTCCGGAGAATGTCCCACAGGAAGGAGAACTTCTTAACTCGCTCCTAGGACCCGCCCGATACTCCGGAGAATGTCCCACAGGAGGGAGAACTTCTAAACTCGCTCGATACTCCGGAGAATGTCCCACAGGAGGAGGAAGTTCACCACTGGCTCCTCCGACCCACTCGATACTCCGGAGAATGTCCACCAGGAGGCAGAAGTTCTTCAAATCGCTCGATACTCCGGAGAATGTCCTATAGGAGGCAGAAGTTCTTCACTGGCTCCTAAGAACCGCTCGATACTCCGGAGAATGTCCCACAGGAAGGAGAACTTCTTTACTCGCTCCTCCGACCCGCTCCTGCTGTTTCCGTCTCCGGTGCTTTGCGCATGTTTCTGGAACTCGTCTCCGAACCGGGAGGGAAACTTTTCCTCTGCGGGAGATTATCCGGAGTCCACGGTCCGTGGCCGGTGCTGCCGCCGACGCCGCTGCTCCTCGCCTCGGCTTCAGCTCTCTAACTCCCCGGGTCCTCTTCACAAGTCCCCGGAGCTCCGGTGCTGCTCCCGGTGTGTCTCCACACTGCTCCCCGGCTACAGCAGCTCGCAGCCCGGGCTCGCTGCTCCGTCCCCCCGCCGACAGGCCACCATGTTGAGCAGCGGTAACCGATGCTAGCCTCCAGCCGCGGGGCAGCGAGCACCGCCGAGCACCGCCGAACACACCGAGGCTCCGGGCCGATCCTCCGCCGGGGAAACACCGCTGAAGTCCGCGGGGAAGTGGTGTGGGAAGTACCCGGTGATCCGTGCAGAAGTACCCGGGCAGGAGGGACGCGGAGCGGCGAGGAAGTCTTCACGGTCCCGATCACTTCGGCCGGTCCACCGTCAATCACATCACACAGCCCGACACGCTTCCGGCCGGCTTTTCACAATTAAACGTTTGTTGACAACTGCACAGTGGGACTTCCGGTCAGAATAAAACCCCAAATTAAACAGGTTTAAACACACAAGGACTTTACTGTGCTGTGTTTCTGCACGTATTCATGTTAAGAGTGAGAAAATATATTAAAATAGGAAACACAACTTCAATATATTCAAAACTGTAAGCACCAGGGCAGGGGTTGTACAATATGTTGTAAGTAATAGTTGTAAATTCACGTTATACTTAAAAGTCTTTTGATTATACAATGACTAATACCAACTAAATCAATTTATATGTATGATTTTAAGACTGGTATAGTTTTTAAATCAACATTGATTTGATTATACAATCTTTATTTAGAAAACATTGAGGGGTGACCGCATGTGTTTTTGTTTCTTTTCTTCTTATGTGTTTATTCCAATTCAAATCAATTATTTTTGAGAGAGGACAGAGGAGAAATGAGAATGGAGAAAGGAGAAAGGAGAGGGAAGAGGGAGAGAGGAGAGAGGAGAGTGAAGAGGGAAGAAGGAAGAAGGAAGAGAGAAGAAGGAAGAGAGGGAGGATCAGAGAGAGAGGCCAGTTATGCTGTGATGTCTGGTCGTGGACACACTGAGACAAATTCCAACTCACTGAGTTATGTTGCAATAAAGAATTATTTCCATTTAAATTTCACAGATAAAGAAATAGTAGAAAAGTTCCATAACAAAAACAAATCATGTCATGATTGACAGTCATGTTTGAGAGCCGGTACTGACTATACTGACTTTGTATATACTATATATAGTATATACAAATATGTACTGTACTCTTCTATAGAGTATAGAAGAGTACAGTACAGTATATTACATTAGAGTACAGTAGAGTACAGTAGAGTTCAGAGATCTCAACAGTTTTCTCTAATAGGAAACATTAAGCTCACAGCGGCCTCTTGTGGTCAATGTGTTAAAGTTCTGCTGGTTCTACAGGTGGAATTCTAAAGATGATTCTTTGTCACGTTTATTTAAATATTCTCTGATACAGTAAGAATCTGTAACTTAGTGAAAAACATGGTGATTAAATGATGACATCACAACATAAATGACTCGTTACACAAAGTTTGAATTACATGTGAGTGCAGTTTCACTCTGATCTGATCAAACACTGACACTTTGTCTCTGTCTGTTATCAGCTGTGTAATGAGCACATTCAAAACACCAGTGTTCATCCTCAGCTTAATGATATACAATATAATGAAAATAATATATCAGTCATTAAAGTCTATGTCAGAGAGTGAACTCTGGAGGGAGCTCTTCACCTTCATATCTTCTCTTGGTGAAATGGATGAACACCTCATCACTGCTATTACTGGTATTACCTCCTCCACCACCTCTACTACTACTACTACTACTACTAATGTATTATGATTTATATTATATAATGTAGTTTTAATACTTCTACTACTTCACTCAACTAATGATAATATTAAACATCTTAGACAAACAAGTTCTTCACACAGTCAGTTGTTGTTCTGGTTTAAAACAAATTGAAGTGAAAAAAACCCTCATGATTATCAATACTATTATCAATAGTAGCAATAGAAGTGTCTTCATTATAATTTGATCAGTACTAATATCAAGTTTATTATTTGACTTGTAAATGAAATGTCTTCACAGATACACCTGAAACATTCTGTGTCTCCTGTGTCAGCCATTTTGGATCTAATGATATTGTATCAAGTTAGTATCCACGGTAACTATGGTAACTATTGATACATTGTTACTATGGGATGGAATTTCTGATTGACTAAATAATATGGTGAAAAACACAAAATAAAAGCAAAAGATGATCGATATTTATATTAATTTAAAATGTTGATGAAAAGAAAATGCTAACATTTTCGAATCTGGTTTCCTGGAAAGAACTAAAGTTAAAAAAAACACTAATGTGATTAATCGATTATCTAAACACTCGCTGACTTATTTCCCTCTCAACCGGTTAATCGATTATCATCCCAGTTGTTTTACCCTGAGGTGACGCGAGCCGCATCTCCTCGGCGGTGCTGCAGTTTCCGAGCGGCAGTGAACGCCTCTCCTCCGGTGGAACAACAGCACCGGGAAGCGGCTGAGAGCTCCAGGTAGAGACCGGTGAGACCGACCCTCCGCAGCCCGGAACCCTGCTTCCTGCCCGGGCACCTGCTCCGCGACGGCCCCTCCTCACATGGTTCTCCTGAGGAACATCTCCACTCACATGGTTCTCCTGAGGAACATCTCCTGAGGAACATCTCCACACACATGGTTCTCCTGAGGAACATTTCCACACACATGGTTCTCCTGAGGAACATCTCCTGAGGAACATCTCCACACACATGGTTCTCCTGAGGAACATCTCCACACACATGGTTGTCCTGAGGAACATCTCCTGAGGAACATCTCCACACCCATGGTTCTCCTGAGGAACATCTCCACACCCATGGTTCTCCTGAGGAACATCTCCATCGCCCTCACCGCCGCCGTGGCCGCGCTCGGGTCCTCGCTCTTCATCGCGCTCAACTACTTCTACAGGAGGAAGATATGGAGTCATCATCACAAGGACTATACAGCCATCACTGAGGTTAGACAACACAGCTAAATGTTATATTATATTATATTATATATTATTGTATGTTATTATATGTTATTATATTATATAGTGTGACTATAGATCCATCACTTAGATTTTATTTCATATTTTTTATTTATTTTATTTTATGGACTGACTTGGGCTGGAAGCTGCTCCAGAGTCTGTGACTGCACGTGAATGAATGAATGAATGAATGCAGGATTCTGAAGAGTCTAACTGAGCTGATGAAGATGAGTAAGGTGATGAAGATGAGTAAGGTGATGAAGATGGTTTTTGATGACTCATTAGATGAAGAATATGAGGCGACTGCTGCTGCTGCTGTTGTTAATGATGAATAACTAATGTGTCAATGTGATGATGAAGAGTAACACTGATCAGAGAGATGTTAATAATGAGGATGATGAGGAGTAGGAGGAGCCTGCTGCTGCTGCTGATGATGAATAACTCATTTATTATTGGTGTGATGATGATGATGATGAATAAATCATTGCTTCCTAAGTGACTGTGAAGATGAAGATGATGAAGAACAAGAGGAGAATGCATTATTAGCACCTGATGATATATATATAGTGATGATGATGAATACGGTGAACGTGATGAGGAGGAGGATGGTGATGAGTTTGAGGATGAAGAGCTAAAAATAATGTTTTTGAATTTGCGTCCTGGTCCACATGTTGCCAACCGCTGATGGAAACTTTATTTTGTTGAGAAGAAATCGGTCAGAGGTCAGAGGTCAGAGGTCAGAGGTCATCATACTTTCAGACATACAGAACTAAGAGGACCAACGTGGTGGTCTCCCAGGAACAAAGAACCAGAGACTTAATAAAACGATTCTTCATCCCTGCAGACGGATCTGTAATGAATCTGCTCGTCTCTGATCTGGTTTCCTGGATTGAATCAGCGGCAGGTGCTAACTAGTGTTGCAAAATTCCGGGAATTTTCAAAGTTGGAAACTTTCCATGGGAATTAACGGGAATAAACTGGAAATGTTGTGGGTAATTTATACTAACTGTATTTACCTTGTCATATACAGACATGAATACAAACATTGTGTTTTGTCATAGGCTGATTTGAGCCCTGAGGAAACTTTGGGCACTTGACTATATGCTTCTGCATTGTTGTGTCATTCTTAACATAGGTCTTTGCACAGTATTTGCTAATGTACACAGCCTTTCCTTCTACATTGGATGAGGTGAAATGTCTCCACACATGAGAGAGTGCACGTGACATTGTTCTGTAGAATAAGATGAGAAAAAAGTTTGTAAAAAAACACTAATGCAATGCCAGAGATATAAATAGTTAGCCAAACAATTGGAATCGTCTGTAAACATATTTTACAATTGATGGATAAATGAATGGAAATAGTCTAGATGAACAGATGAACAATCCTCAATCAGCATGCTAATATATTTTCCCAGTAATATCATGGAAACTTACCTGACTAGTCCTTCACTCTACAGCAGGCCTCAATAGCCCTGCTGTAGAGTGAAGCATGCTGGGAGTTATCTGTGCATGTGATGGAAGAATGCACAGTGGAGGGTTGAAACTCAACGTTCCATACATCTTTAAAATAGAGTTTTGAATGATGTTTTTATTGCTCAGTGTTTAATTTGCGTAGTTTTTTTTTTTTTTTCAAAATTCCCAAAATTCCCGAGCTTAACTTCCCATGGAAAGTTTCCGCCCCTTTGCAACCCTAGTGCTAACAGGCTCAGGCGGGTTTATCTCAGTGTGATGTTGTCGGAGTGTGAAGGTTTTGATCCCGACAGGAAGCAGCGTGATGTTCTGTAAATCAATCAGTGAAACAGCAGAAGAGTCACCTGACGAGACAGAACGTTCAGAGTCCTACTTCCTGGAAAAGGAAACTTAAACTTAAACAAAACCTTAACCTCAAACCCCGAGGAAAATAATGTTACACAGTCCAGTTGAACATCTGTGAGGTTTATTAAACCGTTTCAACAAGAAACCATAGAATCCATATCTGTGAATAAAGATGCATCGAGGTCCACCTCCATTTTCGTTGCATTAAATTCCTGCTCACAGTCTGAACCTCGTTTAAACGAATATAAATTCACTAAATGAAGAAGAAGAAGAAGAAGAAGAAGAAGAAGAAGAAGAAGAAGAAGAAGAAGAAGCAAAGAGAGTAAAAGAATCTCAAAACACTCCTGGGACACGAGTTCTCTTCTCTTCTCATGAATTAAACACGTCTCTTCTTCC
>NC_083649.1:1916453-1923953 GCF_963576545.1 Limanda limanda | reverse complement strand
CTGAGTTATATTTTCTCCCCAGAGTAACAAAACTGGGCTCGACTACTTTCAGTGAGTCTTTAAAATCCATCTTCTCCTTATGGTCATTTAAATTATTTAGAGCGTGGAACGTGAAGTGTGTGATTCCACCTGGTTGTGGATTTCAGTTGTTTTCCATCACTGCCTCGGCCTCAGGGTCCAGGTCGTGTCCGTGTGAAGGTTCCACCAGCAACGCCAGATCTTAATCTACTCAGATCAAACAATAGAGGCAAATCGCTGCTGTTTTAATTTTTACAAATAAACTATGAATCCTTCAAATGATCTGAAAACCGCAGCAAAAAAATACCAACACATCAGTCGACCTCAGGACGAGTCTCTGGATGAATCAGCGTGTGTCAAGATCTGCTGCTGATTTATTCATGATCTGAAAACAGAAATCTGAGGGAATCTGTTTCTCCTCCTGTGGGAAAGTGGGAGCTGACAAACCAACAGTTCATCTCCTTCACTCTCCACGTGATCCTGACACCAGGACAACTGACTCAGAGGAGAAACACTTTTAATAAGGACGAGTGTCCTGCTGAGATCCGCCTGCTCGTCCCGCTCGGCCCCCTGCGCCACATCACGGGAACCGGTACTTACTGCTGCCACATCTCATCAGCCGCAGGTGCATCACCGCCCAGTTACCTAGCAACGATCTCCATTAAGTCTGTGCTGAAGTCAGAGCCGCTGGCGTCCCGGCTGAAGGTCGGTTCCTCTGCACAGAGGGAAAGTTTCCCTCCGCTGCAGCTCTTTACAGTTTATTGAGACTGAAGCAAAACTCACTTCCTGTCAAAGTCAATCAGTGAAGGGACTCAGTCCACAGATCAGTAGAGAAGACACCTGAGCTACGAGTCGTCCAGCAGCTCTCACGTCTCATCTGGACGGCTGTGGTCCAAGTGTCCTTGAGCAAGATGCTGAAGGACACTTCATAGAAAAAAAAGAAATAGACGCACTGTATGAATGTGTGTGTGAATGGGTGAAAAGCACTATATGAATACAAAACAATTTACCAACTCAATCACAACTCAGCAAATCTTATATCACAAAATAAAAATGTCCTCGGCTCAGAGGAAACAAACTGAAGCACATCTGACAACAAGAGAAGAAGAACTGATAAAAGAAAAGAGAAATGTTCGAAAACAGGAAGAAAATCTAAAATAAAGAGAAAACACTCAGCTATTCATCCAAAAATAAAAATACAAGCCACTGAGAAGAAATTACAACCAAGACAAATTAGTTTCAAGAATGCTGTGGAAAAACGATTGTGTAAAAAAAAGACTAAAAAAAGAAGCTTCACAGTTTTATTTAGTTCTGAGCTTCGCTGACATTTCATGTCTGGAGGCAACAAGATGGAGATAAATGAACCAGACCAATTTCCTCCAGCAGGGAAACGTGGTTATAAATAATGGCTTAGTGCTTTGTTTGTGTCCATATTATATTTTTATCCTTTGATACACTCGTTGCTTTGTCAATGGGACCTCCTCCAATTATGAAGATGCCAAGTTAAAACCAGTGCAGTGTCATAATAACACTTAATAACAGGATCGTTTGAGTGGTTTCATTTTCTACAAACTTTACGGGATCAGACCATTTGGATTAAAAGAGATTTAACACATTTCTACATTAATATCAGCAGATTGAAAAGTAAAAGGTAGAAAGATGTTCACTTTGACATTTCAGGTATTTATTAGATTGTTTTCTATTAAAGGGACTCTTACCTTTGTTGCATTTGAGAATTACAGCACATTCAAATCATCCCGCCTTCCTCCAATGCCCCACCCCCTCGTTCCCATCCGCGGTGTTTTTTTGAAGAAACTTTATTTACAAGCAGACTAAGAACCTACTGCCTCCGCGCACGCACGTGAGTTTTTGTTTACCAAAGCATTGGATTCGGATTCAGAAGCACCGGTAAGTTATATACATTTACATTCACATATATATTTTTCAGTTCAATGTTTATTTGGACCATTTATTTGCTTTATTCTTTTAGTTGTCATACATAAGAAGCAGACGGAAAACCTGCATGTCCATGCAGCAAACAGACAGGTCTGTCGGCCAATAAGGTCCTTCGGTCCGAAGAATTTTATTGGTTGAAGTTTTCACTAAATATTATGAGAGTGAAATAATTGTTTGTTTTTACTCCTGGTGGGTCTGTCTTGCATTTTAGAGTGTCATTACCTTATTAATACCAATTTAACCTTATCCAAAAAAAGTGTAAAAATGCAACAAAGGTAAGAGTCCCTTTAAGCAACAGGTATGAATTCCTGAGTTATGACCAAAAACACGTGTGTGAGGTCACAGTGAAACTTTGATCTTTAACCTCTGAATTCGAATCAGTTCGTCCTCGAGTCCAAATCAAACTTTGTGCCAAATTTGAAGAAGTTTCCTCGTTACGTTCCTGAAATATGGCGTTCACAACTGAAGGAGGTACAGACGACTGTCATGAATCGTAGTGAAGCTTAAAAACCTTCAGAGACGAACATCACAAACTGATGAATGTTTCTCTGCTGCAGTCGGCGGGGGGGAGGACCTGCGGCGGTACTGGTCCGAGTACCTGAGGAAGACTCACGTTCTGGTGTATGTGGTCGACTCGTCCGACCGGAAGCGCCTCCCACTGGCCAAGGCTGAGCTGCACCGCCTCCTGAAGGCGGAGCCTCAGCTGCCCGTGGTCGTCCTGGGAAACAAGCAGGTAAATGACCTCATGTGTTTCTGTGTTTGAGATTCTCTTTGGTTTCCTTTTCTGTTCAGACGTCAAACTATTCAGGGAAACGAGCCAATCAGTCAGAGTTTCAGTGATGGAACAAAGAAAATCAGTTTTAACACCCGACAGAATGAACGAGTGGAAACCAAGAGCTGAACAATAGATCTACAACATACTGTGGATCAGGTCGTTTGACGTAGAGATGAACCTGGTGAAAGTAGAAAAGGGAACAGAAGCCACTTAGCTTCAATGACCTGAGAGAAGATGAGTCGGTGACAGCAGGGACGAGTCCTTCCCTCTTTATTTATTCAGCAGAGACGATCCATCGTTTCCTCAGATTTAAACATGAACCTCTGAAGGAAGCAGGAGCCTCAGAATGAAGGAGGAGGTTTGAGCTCGTGTTCACAGAAGCTGCAGGAACAGGTGCACCCTGTTCTTCACGATGGTTTGAACGTCTTAGAACCTCCACAGGAACCAAGTGAACTCTCTGCTCTTCTTTCATCTGGAAAAATAATGAGGAGGCTGCTCCATGGAGATGAAAGAGCCGTGTGCGTTTTTAAAACCTTGGTTATTTTTCAGGTTTCGCTGCCGAGTTCAGAAACCATAACTTCAAAATGAAATATTTTACTGTGAGGTCTATTCGAACAACGAATACTACAGACATTGATTGAGCTGCATGAAAACTGACATATAGTTAGAACATGTATTATGAACATAAAGTAAGAACATATAGTGAGAACCTGGTTCACAGTGATTAAAGATGATAATTATCTACTTTGAAACCTTAGTTTTATATGGAGGACCATACATGACATAAGTATAAATAAATAAATAAATAAATGTAGAAATAAATACAGAAATAAATAAATAAATAAATACGTTAATAACAACAGAAATGTCTCAACAAATGTCTTAAATATATTTCCACATTTATTTATTTATTTATTTTTTGACTGCCCTCATTTCAGTATGGAGGAACATACATGACATAAGTATAAATAAATAAATAAATAAATGTAGAAATAAATGCGATGAGGCTGAACCAGATTCTGTTTGTTCATTCGTTTGTGTCGAGTTTCTTCTCTTGTGCATTTTTTTGCTTCAGTGGTTAAAGTATAAAATAATAAATCAACAGACTCAAGTCTCGGTTGCAGCCATGAGCTGAAATGAAAAACCTGGATGAAGGACAGAACTTCAAACTGGAGAACGACGTGACGTGCATCCATCAGATTGTTTGACGTCTTTCCCATGATTCATGTTTCTCTGAGTAAACAGCCACAGGTCTGGATATCCATGGATCCACAATATCAAATATCTTTAATAAGAACTGAGAACCGTCTCCATGTGTGATCAGAACGTGATGTGTGCTGCTTGGCACTGACACATGGTGAATTATGAGTTAGTGGTGATTTCACTCAGCGTCATCAGGTGAATTCTATCCACTGGTCGTTTGTGTAAACTGTGGACAAGATCTTTCCTTAATTGTTAAAACAGAACTTTAAATTTCAGGGTGAACAAATATCTTTACCCCCAAATTACAGTTCTGTACGATTTCTATAACTGTTCATATGGTTCCAAACATTGGACGTTTTCATTAATGTGATTTGACTCAATTTGACCCAAAAATAAAAATACAAGCCACTGAGAAGAAATTACAACCAAGACAAATTAGTTTCAAGAATGCTGTGGAAAAACTGTGTAAAAAAAGAGTAAAAAAAGAAGCTTCACAGTTTTATTTAGTTCTGAGCTTCGCTGACATTTCATGTCTGGAGGCAACAAGATGGAAATAAATGAACCAGACCAATTTCCTCCAGCAGGTTATAAATAATGGCTTAGTGCTTTGTTTGTGTCCATATTATTTTTTTTTTCCTTTAATACACTCGCTGCTTTGTCAATGGGACCTCCTCCAATTATGAAGATGCCAAGTTAAAACCAGTGCAGTGTCATAATAACACTTAATAACAGGATCGTTTGAGTGGTTTCATTTTCTACAAACTTTACGGGATCAGACCATTTGGATTTAACACATTTCTACAATAATATCAGCAGATTGAAAAGTAATTGGCACTGACACATGGTGAATTATGAGTTAGTGGAGATTTCACTGAGCGTCATCAGGTGAATTCTATCCACTGGTCGTTTGTGTAAACTGTGGACAAGATCTTTCCTTAATTGTTAAAACAGAACTTTCAATTTCAGGGTGAACAAATATCTTTACCCCCAAATTACAGTTCTGTACGATTTCTATAACTGTTCATATGGTTCCGACCCTGGACGTTTTCATTAATGTGATTTGAGTCAATTTGAGTTTTTCTTCACATCTGAGACAAATGTTGACGTTGCTTCTGTAAACCGACGTAGCTTCTGGTCACGAACTCCACTGTCACGTGGTTAGATTCCACGTTGACGTTCTCACTTCACTTGAGCGTCGAGCAGGAACACGAGTTCAGTTAAAGGAAGAATGAGCGACAACCTTTCTAACAGCACTTGTTAACATTTAACACGAAACATTGTACGTTAAACAGAAGTTTGAGAAGAAACTCGTACAAGAGATGGATTTTTTTAATTGGCAGACGTATAAATTCGTAATAAAATACAGTAAATTGTAGTTTCTTGTTAAACTGAGTTTGGTTCATGCTCCCCGCAGGATAAACCCGATGCCGTGGACGTGTCGGAGCTGCACGACGCCTTGTCTCTCGGCTCCGGGACCGAGGACAGGAAGCTCCTCCTCCTGGCCGTCCAGCTGGACTCAGAGGAGGCCCGGAGGAACTCCTGCTGCGGCCTGGACTCCTTCCAGGACCTCCTGCTCCAGCTCGTCTAATCCCCCCCCCACACGCAGAGCAGAAGAGGAGGAGATGGAGGGATGGAAGCAAAGGGACGGTTTCAGTACATCCTCCTCCTCCTCCTCTTCGTCCTCCTCCTCCTCTTCCTCATAAAAGCTCTATATTTGAGGTAAAGGAGGAGGTAATAATGAAGGTTTCTGAAGCAGAGGAGGTGAAGATGAATCTCCTCCTCCTCCTCCTCCTCCTCCTCCTCCTCCTCCTCCTCATAAAAGATCTATATTTGAGGTAAAGGAGGAGGTAATAATGAAGGTTTCTGAAGCAGAGGAGGTGAAGATGAATCTCCTCCTCCTCCTCCTCCTCCTCCTCCTCCTCATAAAAGATCTATATTTGAGGTAAAGGAGGAGGTAATAATGAAGGTTTCTGAAGCAGAGGAGGTGAAGATGAATCTCCTCCTACTCCTCCTCCTCCTCCTCATATAAGCTCTATATTTGAGGTAAAAGAGGAGGTAATAATGAAGGTTTCTGAAGCAGAGGATGTGAAGATGAATCTCCTCCTCCTCCTCCTCATAAAAGATCTATATTTGAGGTAAAGGAGGAGGTAATAATGAAGGTTTCAGAAGCAGAGGAGGTGAAGATGAATCTCTTCCTCCTCCTCCTCCTCCTCATCCTCCTCATAAAAGATCTATATTTGAGGTAAAGGAGGAGGTAATAATGAAGGTTTCAGAAGCAGAGGAGGTGAAGATGAATCTCCTCCTCCTTCTCCTCCTCCTCCTCCTCCTCCTCCTCCTTCTCCTCAAACTGCGTCAGCTCCTTTTCTCCCGACTCGTCACCGAGGAAGAGGAGGACGAGGGTTTATTCTCAGATCTGTGACGCAGAACCAGACGTGTCAGTGACTCAGATGTTCAATGTGTCTTAATGTCACCAGGTTTATTTCAGCCTCTATAGAAAAGAGTGAAGATGCAGAATAAACAGATTTTTCTTGGGCGATCAGAGACGTCAGCAGATCAGATCAGATCAGATCAGATCAGATCAGACCAGATCAGATCAGATCAGACCAGATCAGATCAGATCAGATCAGATCAGAACCTCTCTGGTCTCCAGGTCAGAGGTCAGAGTTCCCCGGGGCCGAAGCTGCAGCAGCTCAGTGAATCATCTGATTCTGCACGGAGGCTTTTCTGAGATCTCTGGGATTTAACTGATATTTTCTTTCTTTCCACACTTCCATGACTGTAACATGTTCCCACAGCACAATGTGGATTTCACGTGTTATTAAATGTTTTCCCCCACAGTTCAGTCACAGAGCAGAATGTAGAATCCAGTCACACGTCTCTGAATGTATCAGTGGTTTTTAAATCTTCTTCAGATAAACTGGACTTGGATTAATTCGGATGTTTGTGAATCAAAACTCTGTGATGAACGGGAACATTTATTCCTTGTTCCTATGTTCTTTTCACGTGGTTCAGTTATGTAAAGGAAACTGTTGCTTATGAATTCATGCATGTTTCTGTTCTATTCTAAACGTGAAGCTGCAGTTTCAATTAAATTAAGTCTCAATGTGTTTTCTTACAATATCTGTGTGAGAATCTCCCTGAGACCAGAGGAGTCGATCTGGGAACAACTGGTGGGTCTGGAACATGTGACCTCGTTCTGTCGAGCAAAGTTCGACAGTTTCTCCATCAGGAAGTTTTCCTTTCAGCTGAGACGTGTTCGTGAGACCAAGAGAAGCTGGAGGACAGAAGTTTGTCGTCTTCATCTGAAGCTGTGGAGCATCCACATGAATAATGTTGAGAACCATCAGTGACTCCTCAGATGAGTTCAGATCATGAACTGTAAATAAAGACGCCATGAAAGCTCCTCAAAGGTGAAGCCGAACCATCTTGGTCGCCCCCTGGTGGCAGATGGGACAAACTAAAATGAAGTAGACGTTAAATAATTTACATATAACAATTTGTCAAAGGTGGTTTCTGTCTAATCACAGCGATATGAAAACACGACTCAC
>NC_083649.1:1898953-1911453 GCF_963576545.1 Limanda limanda | reverse complement strand
ATCTATCTATCTATCTATCTATCTATCTATCTATCTATACATCTATCTATCTATATCTATCTATCTATCTATATCTATCTATATATCTATCTAAGTTGATATGTTCCTGGAGAGTTTAATGAACTGGGATTTAAACTGAACATGTCCAGATGATCTCTGGTTAAAGAAATGTCTCTGGAGGTCGTGACCCCAGCGCTCGCTTACGCTCGGCTTCTGAAGCGGCAGCGACCGGTTCGGGTCGAAGGCCAAACCCATGTCCTGCAGGTTCCTGGAGACGGACTTCTTATCGTCCCACGCGTTTCGGATCTGTCGACTGAGACAAGGACAGCGTTAGAGACGGGACACTGAGGGACGGGACAGTGAGGGACGGGACACTGAGGACCAGGACACTGAGGACCAGGACACTGAGGACCAGGACACTGAGGACCAGGACACCGAGGACCAGGACACTGAGGACCAGGACACCGAGGACCAGGACACCGAGGACCAGGACACCGAGGACCAGGACACTGAGGACCAGGACACTGAGGACCAGGACACAGAGGACCAGGACACAGAGGACCGGGACACCGAGGACCGGGACACCGAGGACCGGGACACCGAGGACCGGGACACAGAGGACCGGGACACTGAGGACCGGGACACTGAGGACCGGGACACTGAGGACCGGGACACTGAGGACCGGGACACTGAGGACCAGGACACTGAGGACCAGGACACTGAGGACCAGGACACAGAGGACCAGGACACAGAGGACCAGGACACTCAGGACCAGGACACTGAGGACCAGGACACTGAGGACCGGGACACTGAGGACCAGGACACTCAGGACCAGGACACAGAGGACCGGGACACTGAGGACCAGGACACTCAGGACCAGGACACAGAGGACCGGGACACAGAGGACCTGGACACAGAGGACCAGGACACAGAGGACCAGGACACAGAGGACCAGGACACCGAGGACCAGGACACTGAGGACCGGGACGGCTAAAGATAGAACTTAATGTTTCATTAGAGAAATATATGAATATTAAATATCATCTATTCAATAAGAGGATTCATTTAACCCGGGTTAGACAGTTTGAGTTAAATGGGGTTTGTAGCATGTTTGAATTAAACCTGAGTTAACCCGGGTCTATCGCAGGTTCTGGCCACACTTCAGTTAAACCCAGGTGAGTTAAAGTTAGACCGGGTCTGTGATATGTTAAACTTAACCCAGGTTAGTGACACTTGCAGTTAGTAGCAAAATTAAATTAAACCTAAGTTAACACGGGTCTAAGTTGACCCGGGTTTAGGTTGGCCCGGGTCAGTAACATGGGTAAGTTAACCCGGGACAGTAACACGGTCAAGTTAACCCAGGTCTAGGTTGACTCGGGTCTAAATTGACCCGGGTCCTTACCATGGTTCAGTTAACCCAGGTCTGGGCTAACCTGGGTCTAGGTTGACAAGGGTCTAAATTGACCCGGGTCTATACCATGTTTCAGTTAACCCAGGTCTGGGCTAACCTGGGTCTAGGTTGACACGGGTCTAAGTTGGCCCGAGTTTAGGTTGGCCCGGGTCAGTAGCACGTGTAAGTTAACCCGGGACAGTAACATGGTCAAGTTAACCCAGGTCTAGGTTGACCCGCGTCTATAACATGGTTCAGTGAACCCAGGTCTGGGCTACCCTGGGTCTCGGTTGATACGGGTCTAAGTTGGACCGAGTTTAGGTTGGCCCGGGCCAGTAACACGTGTAAGTTAACCCGGGACAGTAACACGGTCAAGTTAACCCAGGTCTAGGTTGACACGGGTCTATAACATGGCTCAGTTAACACAGGTCTGGGCTAAACTGGGTCTAAGTTGACCCGGGTCTATAACATGGCTCAGTTAACCCAGGTCTGGGCTAACCTGGGTCTAGGTTGACCCGGGTCTATAACATGACTCAGTAAACACAGGTCTGGGCTAAACTGGGTCTAAGTTGACCCGGGTCTATAACATGGTTAAGTTAACCCGGGACAGTAACACGGTCAAGTTAACCCAGGTCTAGGTTGACCCGGGTCTATAACATGGCTCAGTTAACCCAGGTCTGGGCTAAACTGGGTCTAAGTTGACCCGGGTCTATAACATGGCACAGTTAAGTTAACCCAGGTCTGGGCTAACCTGGGTCTAGGTTGACACGGGTCTAAGTTGACCTGGGTCTATAACATGGTTAAGTTAACCCGGGACAGTAACACGGTCAAGTTAACCCAGGTCTAGGTTGACCCGGGTCTATAACATGGCTCAGTTAACCCAGGTCTGGGCTAAACTGGGTCTAAGTTGACCCGGGTCTATAACATGGCTCAGTTAAGTTAACCCAGGTCTGGGCTAACCTGGGTCTAGATTGACACGGGTCTAAGTTGACCCGGGTCTATAACATGGTTAAGTTAACCCGGGACAGTAACTAGGTCAAGTTAACCCAGGTCTAGGATGACCCGGGTCTATAACATGGCTCAGTTAACACAGGTCTGGGCTAAACTGGGTCTAAGTTGAAACGGGTCTAAATTGACCCGGGTCTATAACATGGCTCAGTTAACCCAGGTCTGGGCTAACCTGGGTCTAGGTTGACCCGGGTCTATAACATGGCTCAGTTAACCAAGGTCTAGGCTAAACTGGGTCTAGGTTGACACGGGTCTAAGTTTACCCGGGTCAGTTACGTGAGTTTAACGCACATGTTTAAAAACAGAACCCAGTGTTTGTCACAATCTCCCAGCATGCCCCGCGTTAGCATCCAGCAGCTAGCATGCTAACTCACTCGTCTATGGTCGGGTTGCACTTCTTGATGAACTTCTTCTTCATCTTCTTCCGGTTCGCGTTGTAGTCGAACTTCTTCCTCTTTCCCGCCTGCTTCGCTTTCGGCATCTTCGCGTCTTCGTGAGTTTCTCGCTTTTTCTCGGTTTGTGTTTTTCTCAGATTTTCTGACGCGGAGGAAACAACGTGAGGCTGCAGCAGGAAACACGTGGTTTACTTCCGGACATGTGACCTCAGACACTTCCGCTGTTCCCCTCACATTTTCTGATATTTGTTTTACATTTTAATTTTGTCCTTCGCTGTGAATATACGACACAATACATGTAAACACATAATATATAAATAAAATCATACATTTACAAGCATTTGATTTAAATATTATTTATTAACTCATTTCTATTATGACTCATCAGTGAATAAATCTTATTAATACAATTTATAAAACCTTATTTTGTTATCTACTTTGTATTTGTGACACAAACATGTTGAATTATTCACATTCACTCTGAAACAGCTGCAGTAGCTGCTTGTGTCCTCCAGGGGTCAGACTGACGTAATAATAAAACATCACAAGCTTCACTTTGATTCATTATGAAAAACTGGAAATAAGTGAAATATAAAATACTTAATTCCTGCAGATTCTCTTAAACTTCATCATATTTTCTGTTTTTCTTTAGAATCCAACATGAATCAAGATATAGATTCTAATCTTTGTTTTTAAATTTAAGTTTTATAAGTGTTTTGGTTTTCATGGTAACAAACATCTGTTCAGCAGGAGCAGCAGACAGATGTTTTCAGGGTCAACATCTGTGTGTGTGAAGGAGGTGTAGAACAGACTAATTTAAAGAACCAGTATACCACCTTAGCACCACACTTGCCCATAACTCTGTTACTGTATATATTTTTATTCTATTTTGTTACATATTGTTGTTTTTATATTGTTGTTTTATGTTCAGTGCACCAATGACACCAAGGCAATTTCCTGTATGTGCAAATATACTTGGCAAATAAAAGAATTCTGATTCTGATTCTGATTAAATCCAGCAGTTTGCAGTAGTTGTTTACGACCAAAACCCCAAAACATTGAAGCATAAGATGAAAAGGAAACTATTGATTGACTATTGACTACTGATTTGTCAGCTTTCACGTTATTATATTTACTCTCCATGTCAGGACCTTAGACGTTGTATGAAAAGATCAGATTAGATGAGAAGTTTGTTGAGTTTGAACCTGAACCAGTGACACAACAAACTGGTGGAAGCTTCCAGCCTCTGAGCTGCTGTCGTCAGTGATGATGACAGAACAGAGAAGATTCTTCTTCATGGAGCTGCGATGCTCCGGTGGAGTCTTCATCGATCTGTGCAGAGGAAGAGGAGACACGAGCAGCCATTGATTTCCTGTTTCCCACAGATTGATATGAACATGAACACATCAGAGGAATCAGATCCACAACACATCGATTTAAATATTCTCAACCTACGTCATGGCCGAACTCAGACGGGCACATGTTTATTAGAGAGATAATTAGCACTCGATCAATCAATTATAGAGAAATCAATGGAATATTAAAGTTACAGTACACATGGATTAAACTCTGCTGCAGCTATAACCTCACAGAATTATTATTATTTCATATTAATAATAAGAAAACGATCTAAACTTATGTGAAATATGTATCTTGACACTGTTATTACTAACAAACAAAACATAAAACTCTTTTATTTTATAGTATAATGTACTAAATAAAATGTAATAAATCTAATTATTGTTTAACAAATCCAAATACTGGCCTCAAGATATTATAGTTCAAGGTTATAACAGATACTTGTTAACTATTTATTATCTATAACAGAAATAAGTAAGAAATTAAAGCATTTCACTTCCCACTTAATAAAATTTAGTAGAATCAAATAAAATATTTTATATGATAAAGTAGCGGGTGGAGAGGAGGAGGAGAGAGAGAGGAAGAGGAAGAAGGATACAGAGGAAGAGGAGGAGGAAGAAAGAAAGAGAGGGGAGGAAGAGAGAGAGAGACAGACACATCCAAAAATGTCTTTTTGGATTTACTTAACAAAGTTTTGTCAAGTGGTTCCACACAACTGTGTTAAGTAACTGCTTATGTACATTATTTCGTAATATGGACTAAATGAATGGATTTGGTAAATGGATTTGTATTTATATAACGCTTTTCTAGTCTGATGAAGACCACTCAAAGCGCTTTACAGTACAGTTTCACATTCACACACACATTCATACAGTGCATCTACTTGCAGCACTTTGTTATTCTATGGGGGGGCATTGAGGGTTCAGCATCTTGCCCAAGGACACTTCGGCATGCAGATGGTTCAGACTGGGGATCGAACCGCCGACCTTCAGGTTGGAGGACGACCACTCTACCCCTCAGCCACAGCCGCCCAACATGGAGTACATATTAAATCATTCATAGAAAAATGGATCGGTGTCGACGAAGGTGAAGCTGTGAAACAATTAACAACACAACATATAGATAGATAGATAGATAGATAGATAGATAGATAGATAGATAGATAGATAGATAGATAGATAGATAGATAGATAGATAGATAGATAGATAGATAGATAGATAGATAGATAGATAGATAGATAGATAGATAGATAGATAGATAGATAGATAGATAGATAGATAGATAGATAGATAGATAGAGTACTTTATTCATCCCCGAAGGGAAATTAAGTTGTCATAGCAGCCGGAATATTTGAATACAATAAAATACAATACAATAGAATAAAATAAAAAATATAAAATATTGAGGTAGAAAGAATAAAAACAGAAACACAAGATAAATAGGTAGATAAGGTGCAGTGGCAAGATGATGGTAATAGTACTGATGATATGATGGTAATGGTATTGTTAGACAGTATATAAGAATAGTACAGTATATATAGTATATAACATTATATATATTTATATATGATAGTAATTATACCAATATAAAAGCAGTATATGGTAATAATGGCAGCAACAGTATATATAATAATAATAGTAATGGTGATATAATAATAGTAATTATAACATGTACACATGTATAAATATGTGTATATAGACTTATGTATACAAATAATATACAGAGAGTATGATATAATATATGATATATAGTAGAGGTATGAATATGAATATAAGTATTTGACTATACAATAGGTAATATAATATACTATGAGTCTAAGAATATGTAGACAGTGTGCAAAAGACAATATTATTGTATAAAATGATATATAATATCAATATGGTTTATATTAACACATATCACATATGATGTGAAGTAAGTGTATATGGAGCAGAGTGTTGTACAGGTCCACAGAGCAGGAGACAGGTTTAGTGCAGTTCTGTGATGGTGGCTCTGACAGAGGGGGAGGAGTTGAACAGTCTTATTGGAGTTGGGAGGAACGACTTCCTGTATCGTTCCTTCGAGCAGCGGGGGGTTGAATGAGTCTGTGGCTGAAGCTGCTCCTTAGCTTGTCCAGGGTTTTGTAGATGGGGGGTGGGGTGAGAGGGATGGTCCATGATTGCCAGCAGTTTTGCCAGCATCCTGTCCTCCACCCCCTCCTCCAGGGTGACAAGCTTAGAGCCAACCACAGACTCTGCCTTCCTGATGAGTTTTCTCACACATTATTACATGTGGAGGAGGAGGAGGAGGAGGAGGGATGAAGAGTGTGAGTCAAAGTTTAGAGACTCTAAGGTTTTACAGACGCCTTCACACCTGAGAGAGAGAAACGTGTTGTACTGTAACATTTCCACATCATCATCATAACTCATATCAATAAGATGCAGAAGAACAGGAGAGTCTATAAACTTGGACTGAGACTCACAACATCGTTTATCAGAGTAAAGTGATGAGTTTAAAATGATGTTAGAGATAAAGAGGTGGAGTTAGTTCAACAACATTCACACGATCACTTCCTCTTTAGATATTTGTCTTCAAATTAAAAGTCTAATTTCCCCCCCTTTAATTCTTTTTTATCATTTTGAAAAGTGGTGAACTTCACTCTGAAGATTGTTTCGGTTGAAATGTGTGAAAAAATAACATCGGATCAGTGAATCATTCAAACTTCTCTATAAACAATTAACTGCTAATATTATTACATATTAACCTTAATTCTGAAGTATATAATATAACAATAAGAGAACACAACATTACAGACACAATGAGAAACCTCGGATGGAGTGTGGCTGCAGTTCTGTGTTGAGCCTCTGGATGTCACTGTCGCTCCACTGATAAAAGAAAACCTCACCTCTGATATTCAACGTGGGTTAAAGTCAGTTTTCTGAATCTCCAAAGAGTGATTTCAACTAACTATCATATTCACTGGCTGAAGCATTAATGAAGTTCAATGACTCGTTAAGAAATAAGAAAAGTTAAACATACAGACTTTTACCTTTTTCATAAAAATGTATCTGATCAACTCATCGGTTTCGGTCATCCTTCAAGCAAAAACCACAAATAAACTTCACAGCTTCTCAAATGTGAGAAATTGCTTCGTTTCTTTTTCTAATAAATATGAATAAGAATCTCTGGGTTTATTAAAAATGATAATAAGCATAATTATCAGCTGCATCTTTACAGTCGTTTTTACAATCGAGTCCAAATAAAAGGTTTTATTCTTGAGAGAATTTCTTGAAATTTGGTACAAACATTCTCTTGGACTCGTTAGATTTCGGTGGTTAAATGTCAGAGGTTCACACAAGTTTTATCTCGTTAATATCAAATCTGAAGAACAGCTCGAGGGAATTCTTTCAAATTTGGTGCAAATGTTTCACTTTGACTCAATAATTAACTGATTCTTTTGAGTGAAATGTCAAAGGTCACGATGACCTGAAATGAATCTGGAAACGATTTGTGTATATGGAAACTGCGCTGACGAGGAGACAGAAGAAGAGAAGAAGTCTGTGATTTGTGAATAACAACTAATTGATTGATTGATTGATTGATTGATTTTGACATGTGGAGCAGCCCAGGCTCTGGGCTCTGTTGCTTTTCACTTTCTGTGCTGCATGGAGGTTTACACACAGCTGCTGAGACGACAACACAACGGTCAAGAAGACGATATATCTCTCTCTCTCTCTCTCTCCATCTCTCTCTCCCTCTATCTATCCAACTCTCTCTCTCTATCTATCCAACTCTCTCTCTCTCTATCCATCTAGCTCTCTCTCTATCCATCTCTCTCTCTCCCTCTCTCTATCCAACTCTCTCTCTCTATCTATCCAACTCTCTCTCTCTCCCTCTATCTATTCATTTCTCTCTCTATCCATCTCTCTCTCTCTATCCATCTCTCTCTCTCCCTCTCTCTATCCAACTCCCTCTCTATCCATCTCTCTCTCTCTCTCTCTCTCTCTCTCTCTCTCTCCCTCTATCTATCCAACTCTCTCTCTCTCTCTATCCAACTCTCTCTCTCTCTCTCTCTATCCATCTAGCTCTCTCTCTATCCATCTCTCTCTCTCCCTCTCTCTATCCAACTCTCTCTCTATATCAATCCAACTCTCTCTCTCTCCCTCTATCTATTCATCTCTCTCTCTATCCATCTCTCTCTCTCCAACTCCCTCTCTATCCCTATCCCTATCCCTATCCCTATCCCTATCCCTATCCCTCTCTCTCTCTCTCTCTCTCTCTCTCTCTCTCTCTCTCTCTCTCTCTCTCTCTCTCTCTCTCTCTCTCTCTCTCTCTCTCTCTCTCTCTCTCTCTCTCTCTCTCTCTCTCTCTCTCTCTCTCTCTCTCTCTCTCTCTCTCTCTCTCTCTCTCTCTCTCTCTCTCTCTCTCTCTCTCTCTCTCTCTCTCTCTCAGGATGTGTCAAAAAGAAGAAATGATGCAATCTGGTAACCAATCTCAGAGAAAGATTTATTATGAATATGGCCCCTGTCAGATGATGGAACCCGGTTCCAGAGAAGCGACGGGTGTGTGACCGGTTCCTCTGAGCGGACGAGAACCTAGAAAACTCATAAAACAACTGCTAAATGAAGTATGTACATTTTCTGATTTACAGCATTATTCATGTTGAATGAACTCAAAGAGATGTCTTCCGAAAAATAATTATAATGAAAAAAATTACGGCCACACCAACCTGAATGCGCCCGATCTCGTCTGATCTCGGAAGCTAAGCAGGGTCGGGCCTGGTTAGTACTTGGATGGGAGACTGCCTGGGAATACCAGGTGCTGTAAGCGTTTTCCACTTTTTTCCACTTTTCCCTGATGCATTCACATGTATAAATAAGGTATAGTGGGTGGACTCATTCACTTACGGCCACACCAACCTGAATGTGCCTGATCTCGTCTGATCACGGAAGCTCAGCAGGAGCAGTATAGATCTTATCGAGATGGTCTTCACTTTCTAAACAGTGATTTTCAAACTGGTGACGAACTTAGAATATCTTTGTGTCTCTATATAGATGATTGTGAAATCTGCGATCCGTTGGGGACATCACGCAAAAAGCATAAACTTTGCTCAGTTTATTGGTGAGCAAAGTTTAGGAACCCTGCCACCAGGTTCTCATTCATCTCTCTCCTCCATTTATCTTGGATTGTTATGTAAAAGTGATGACATAAAGACCTTCGGCTATCAGAATAAACTTGGAGCTCACGGATTGGCCGGTTTTGTTGAAAGTTTTTCTGGAGAGTATTTCTGTAGATTCTGTACTGCCACACGCTCAGAGGTTCAATCAAAAGAGGTTAAAACTGGTCAATTTCAACCAAGAACTGAAGAGCTGCATCGTGTATATGCAGCAAGGGCACTTGAAGACAGAAAACACTGTTATGGTGTGAAAAATACATGTGTTTTAGCTGAGAGCCTTTCTTACTTCAAGGTTACTTCAGGCTTCCCCCCTGATGTTGCTCATGATCTCTTCGAGGGCATAGTGCCTGTTGAGCTAGCTGAATGTTTTGGAGTTCTAATAGCCAAGAAGTATTTCTCTTTTGATGCTCTAAATCAGATGATTCAGACTTTTCCATACAAATGGGGAGACAAGACCAATCGCCCTCATTTATTACCACGTACCTTTCAAAGTAAAAAAACTGTCAGTGGCAATGCACACGAGAATTGTGTCTATTGAGATTGTTTCCACTAATTGTTGGAAATCTGATACCAGAGGAGGAACCAGCCTGGCAACTCATACTAGACTTGAAGGATATTGTTGATTTGGTGGTTTGCCCCAACCATACCAATGAGTCCATCGCATACTTGGAGAGTAAAATATCAGAGCACCGATATAGGTTCCAAGAACTTTTCCCAGAAAGAAGACTGCTGCCAAAACATCACTTTCTGGAACATTATCCATCAATGATTCGCCATTTTGGTCCACTCGTTTTCTTGTGGACAATGAGATTTGAAGGAAAACATACGTTTTTTAAACAAGTTGTAAGACACACAAACTGCTTCAAAAACATAACCCAATCTATGGCCAATAAACATCAGCTCATGATTGGCCATTATATGCATTCATCAAGATGTGAAAAACCCTCTCTGGAAGTTGCACGAGTTTCAACAGTCCCTGTTGAAATCCTAAAAGAGGGTGTTGCAATCACCTTCACTCTGAAGTACCCTGATGCTACTGTGGTTAATCTTACCCAGAATGTCTCCGCTGATGGCATAAACTACAGAAATGGCATGGGTCAGTTGGTGGCCTGCCAGAATTTGCAGAAATTGTGCAGATGTGTGTTTTGAAAGACAAGTTAGAATTCATATTGAAAAAAATACCCTCATGGTACAGGGAACACTACCGGGCCTTCCAATTGGATCCCTCTCCAACCAGGGTTTCTCTGATTGAGGTAAGTGAACTGGCAGATCGTTACCCCGTATTTGACTACAGAATTGGAGCCCTTCGAATGGGGACTTTGAAAAGATACAAGGGCGAATTTTTTATTCTGATCTCAACAGCGGATCTCCAACACTTGGGCACTGTTAAAGTGATAACAACTGCGCAGGAAGCAACTAGTGCAGTGACTCTCTCCAGTGCAGGTAGTACTCCTCTCTTTGTGGGATCCAGCTCCTTTTCTTCTACAGACACCGAGATACTCTCTTCCCCTGCGTCAACGTCCTCAACCTCTACAATGAGATCTCAAGCCTGGCCAGCAAGCTTCTCTATACCAGAGTTGTCTTATGAAGTAGCGCTGCAACTGGTGAAGGCCAATCAGGAATATTCGAAAAATGGCACCTTCCTGAACCCGAGCCCAAAACTCAAGCCTTCCATTTTAGAGTCATTGGCTTCAGAGATAATTAAGTACAAAGCTTACCCTACAGGTGCGGGGTTCGATAATGTAGCAGAAGCTCTTATTAAAAAGCATGCATGCCTAAAGGAGCAAGGTTCTGTCACTGGATACTATGGTTCTAAGATCAGTTTAAAGTACAAGATGGCGAATTATCGCACTAGTCTAAGAAATATAACCTCTGAATTGAGCATCAACTCCCTGAAACGCAGACAAGGCGACACGCACACAAGTCCAAACCAAGTTAAAAAACCCAGGAGACCCGAAGTAAATTACTCACCAGACTATCCAACTGGAGAAGACAAAGAGAGTCTGGAGAAAGAGAGGTTGGGGCTGCTATCTGAGTTCACGAAGAGGGACAACCATCAGATGATCAGTGTGAAGATGGACGAAACCTTTGTCCACAGGAGGCATGAGGTTGTTATCGACATGCCCTCCATTGCAGAATTTAAGAGCAGATGGCCAGCTCTTTTTTCTGAACGTGAGGTAAGTCAAAATTAAGTGTCCAACTCTTAACACAACTCACACATAATTATTATTGAAAGAGTATTGTATCAGAGTTTGCAATGTATATATTTTTTTTATATTACCACTATTGGAGCCCCACTGAAGATACAAATTGTCTATATGCAGCTTTTTATTATTTCTGTATTGTCAAATTTCTAAAAGTTGTTTTCTGTCTCCCCTCCCCATCTCTTCTTTCCAGATATGCGCAGAATTCACACGTATTACCACCATCGCACTAATGTCCAAGTTTATGTCAGAACTTGACCACCACTCCACCAAGCTGTCCAGAGTTTGCCGTAAGAAGGGGGGTGCAGCAGGACGCAAGATCGCGGAGATCACGGCTGTCATTGACGAGGTTTGGGATCAGTTGTTTTGTGGAGTTTTTCAGTCTTGCTGCTTTTACACTAGAGACGACATCTGAAAAGATGTTACAACTTTTGACGAATGGGAGTCAGGATAAAACCATCCCATAATCTATGCGCTCCTGTTACCACAGTTAAAGGGACTCTTACCTTTGTTGCATTTGAGAATTACAGCACATTCAAATCATCCCGCCTTCCTCCAATGCCCCACCCCCTCGTTCCCATCCGCGGTGTTTTTTTGAAGAAACTTTATTTACAAGCAGACTTACGACCTACTGCCTCCGCGCACGCACGTGAGTTTTTGTTTACCAAAGCATTGGATTCGGTAAGTTATATACATTTACATTCACATATGATGACGCGGGCCCGAATGCGCCACAAGAAGCAGACGGAAAACCTGCATGTCCATGCAGCAAACAGACAGGTCTGTCGGCCAATAAGGTCCTTCGGTCCGAAGAATTTTATTGGTTGAAGTTTTCACTAAATATTATGAGAGTGAAATAATTGTTTGTTTTTACTCCTGGTGGGTCTGTCTTGCATTTTAGAGTGTCATTACCTTATTAATACCAATTTAACCTTATCCAAAAAAAGTGTAAAAATGCAACAAAGGTAAGAGTCCCTTTAATGGAAAC
>NC_083649.1:1883953-1893953 GCF_963576545.1 Limanda limanda | reverse complement strand
CTCCAGCACCTTGACCTCTTGAGCTGCACAGCCTTGAGAAAAGATGCTCTATTGTAACCAGGCAACAGAAATGTCTGTGAATTTAAACTGAGACACAGTAAGGACTCGTTCACACCTGGTTTCAGTCTGAACCTGAACATCAGGTGTGAACGGTTCCTCAGAGCAGAAGAGGAGTTCTGGGTCTGGATCGAACTGAACCAGGTTCTGTTCCAGAGTGATGGATGGTTTGGACCTTCGGACCAATCACATGAAGTAGAGACAGCATTAGACAACAGAAGAAGAAGAGGAATCAGTCTTCACCTCGGACGATATAATGTTTGAACCACGAGGACGTTCATTTGGTGCATCTGAACTAGTAGAGTACTGTGGAGTACTGTGGAGTACTGCAGTACTGTGGAGTACTGTGGAGTACTGTGGAGTACTTCAGTACTGTGGAGTACTGTGGAGTACTGCAGTACTGAGGAGTACTACAGTACTGTGGAGTACTGTGGAGTACTGCAGTACTGTGAAGTATTGTGGAGTACTGTGGAATATTGTGGAGTACTGCAGTACTGTAGAGTATTGTGGAGTACTGCAGTACTGTAGAGTATTGTTGAGTACTGTGGAATATTGTGAAGTACTGCAGTACTTTAGAGTATTGTGGAGTACTGTGGAATATTGTGGAGTACTGCAGTACTGTAGAGTATTGTTGAGTACTGTGGAATATTGTGGAGTAATGTGGAATATTGTGGAGTACTACAGTACTGTAGAGTATTGTTGAGTACTGTGGAGTACTGTGGAGTACTGGGACTTAAAGGGATAGTTGCTATGATGGAGGGGGGGGTGACACAGCAAAGACTAATATGTTCTAATCGCTGTCACTGGTGTCTGATTTATGGAGTCTTATAAAAACCCTGTGAAAAGACTTTGGCTCCAATGTGTCGACAACATGAGACGAGGATTATATGGTTGTAAATTATTTACTGTAATGAACAACTATTTATTGGCTGATGCCAAATGAAAGAGTCGCTCCTGGGCTTTTGTCAACAGTTTATATTGCTGCGTGCATCATGTTCAGGGAAATAGAGACCGACTTCCATGTAACTAACAACAACAAAGTACTAGTTTGTAATAACTGAACATACTTAAGACTTTTTAAGGCCTAATATTCAGATTATTATTCAGATTTCTGAAGAAACCTTGGTTTTGACCTTTGGCTCCAGATTTACGACCTCAAACAAGAATTTTTAATCTGGATTAATCTGATGATAGAATATCTTTTATGTAAACGTGTGTAAATGAGCACAAATACACTCAGATAAGCTTCATTTGCATATGTAAACATAGACTTGCCGGAAGCTTGTTATACAAATATCAATCCGCAGGGGAAGGTTTCGGGTTATAAGTATTAATTATTATATAGTGTTATAACCATAGACTGTAAATAAAGATGGATGGCACGTCTCCACTTCCTCCTACGATCCAGAAATTAAGCCAAAGTATCTGGGATTCGAACGTGTGTCGTCTTAGAGTCTTTGCAGTTGCCATTGTAGGATGGAGCCACCAGGGGGCGATCAAGAGGATTCGGCTTCAGTTTTGGAAGCTGTCCCGTTTTCTCATTCTTTGATTTTATTTATGTTTATTTACTTTTAGTACATTTTCAAGTTTAAGAAGAGTTTAAACTTTCCCTTTTTGCTTTAAGCCGTTTAAGTTGATGCGTTTCAAAATTCCTCTTCTCACTTCGACAGTTTGGTCCCAAACCGCAGATCTCACATTCACTCAAATGAGAAATACCAGCAGGAAACAAACAGAACATGTTGTGTTGTGTTAACTTAGCCTCTGGTGTGATGTTGTGTTACGGTGTCGTCGACTCTGCGTCACGGTCGCTGGCTGAACTTCCTCCTGTTCACCTCTGACCTGTGATGTCACAAAGTTTCCTTTTCTCTGTTTGATGAGTTCTTCCTCTTCTGTGGCTGAAAGCTAATTACACACGTTTATCATTTAATGGAGATTCTGGTGTCGTTGGTCTTGATTTACATATTCCTCGGATTCAACAGACATTAGTCTTCTCGTTTTCTCTGTCATAGATTAACTTGCCTGCGATTCTGTTTCCTGGATATAAACAAAACATCTTCTTTGCATCGTACCTGCGTCGTTAATCATTTTTGGATTTGAGCTGCAGCCGCCGTGTCCTATTTGCATTGCAAATCCTGGGTCTGTGCTCGTTGGACAGAGGGACAGACAGTGGGACAGACAGTGGGACAGTGTCCACGCTGCGTCTCCACTGATCCTGCAGCTTCTCTGAGGACAGCAGGTCCCAGAGCTGATGAGTCTCTGCTCAGAGTCTGAAGCACAAGCAGCAGAATCTGAGTGAAGGGACTGTTGGGTCTTGTTGGAGGTTTGAGCTCGACTGAGTGAAACTCTAATCAATACATATATTAATTATTAAACACAGGTCAGAGATTCATGGTTGGTTTTGTGTTCAAATCCCCGGCTGCTACAGAGCAGGGTTGCTTATCGTCAGCCACTTGACTCCTCCCCTCCCAACATAACTACGTGTTTTATGCCAATTTAAGTTTTCATTGTTGTTTAATCTGTCTATGATTATTATAATTGTGTTAAAATCGTGGTTGTGATGAAATACACGCTGGTTTGTGTTAATGTCCCGAGGAGTGAATGGACGTGTCGGGACCTGAAAGCAGCTCGAGTGTGAGCTCGAGTGTGAGCTCGAGTGTGAGCTCGAGTGTGAGCTCGAGTGTGAGCTCGAGTGTGAGCTCGAGTGTGAGCTCGAGTGTGAGCGCCGGCTCAGAACCAACAGGAACCTCCTCTGGTTTCTGTGCTGCAGTCTGATCTCTGTGTTCACCTGTTCACAACACACACACACACACACAAACACACACACAACGTGCATGATGCTAGCCTCATTATTCTGATCCAGAACCTGAAACCATGTTGGAATTCTTTAATAAATGATTTATTTTTCTGGGAGCTTTGTTCCTCAGGTTTAAATGGAACCTGTTTGTTTTGCAGGAGGCGGCGGAAACAGAAAAGGAAAAAGCAAGAAATGGAAACAGATGCTTCAGTATCCTCACATCAGTCTGTGTGAAGAGCTGCGACAGACCACAGGTAAGAGAACAGTCTCAGCACAGATCACATGTTCTCCACATGTTCTCCAACATGTTCTCCACATGTTCTCCAACATGTGAGTGTGGAGCCGGTGGTAACCATGGTGATATGGTTGTTGCTGTGTCTGAACAGCCCCTCAGGAGAACACACCAGCAGACCTCGGTGTCAGCTGGATCCGTGTGTTCAGGCTGGAGGAAGGAGAACCTGAGGCTCCAGTGGGAAAGTGCACATCTGTAAATAGCTTCACAGCTGCTTGAAGGAACCGCTCGGACGTATGAAGACTTTCTCTTAAGTGGTTTTAAACTTCTAACTGCATTGAGTCGGGAATCAGGTCGTGGTACAAGGTGAACGGTTGTGTCATCAGCAACCTCCTGAAGTGGAGGAGTGTTTATCTTACTTTATTTAAAAATGACAAGAGAACATCTGGATCGTAATCTGTGAGATAGTGACGGTTATATTGTGGTTATGTTGATGCTCTCCACATTAATGCACTAAGGCTCCTCTGATGTTTTCTAATCAACTGATCTTTCTGAATTCATATTAATGTTTCTGGATAAACAGGGCGTGGCTTATATGTGTGTGTGTGTGTGTGTGTGTGTGTGTGTGTGTGTGTGTGTGTGTGCCATAAACTCTAAAGTAAAAAAAATAAACTTGTTCAGGTCCTAATATGTCCTGATTAGTGTTGACAAGACGTGGACGGACCTGTCTTGTCCAACACTAATCAGGAGACATGCAGAGACACACAAACTGTCTACACACACTGACAGAACTCAGTGATGACTTCAGCGACAACCACCAACAGGATGTGATGGCGTCTGACTCGCGCCTCATTCACGAGAGCAAAAACATTTACGCTCAACAACAATTGCCCTCAAGATCTTTATGGAACGAATGAGAAACTCTTGGATGTTACTTGTAATTAATTGTTAAGCAAATCCGATAAGAGACGAGGCGATTTCACGAGGTTTGTGTGGAAACGTTGTTGAGTAAAACCAAACACACATTGCCTGAGCGTCTCCGAGCTGTCGCAGCTTGTGGCTCAGATCGATCCCCAGGAGGAGACCCCCCCCACGGAGCACCATCAGTACAAAGAGTCTCTGAATACTGCGTTGGACACAAGTGACGCTCTGTCTCAGAAGCATTTCTCATGCTCGACTTTTCCACACGCGTGATTCTCTCACAGACACACAGCTCGTCCTGACTTGACTCTTCTCACATCCAGTCGATCCGGCGGCTGCACGAGGGACAGAGCACCCTTCAGGAAACCTCGCTCAAGTGACACCTCAGAGGAAACTGTGGCCGATGCAGAAAGAGGAAGTCGACTGTTGGTGATTTTCTGTCTCTACCCGCAGTAAAGTTAGTTTCAGTTTAACAGGTGTGGCAGGCAGGAGGCCAGGGAAGAAGTTTACTTTTGACGGGTTGAAATAAGATGATCCGATCTTTTGAATGACTGAATTTAAACCGAGGGATTTGAAATAATTCCTTGACAAAGGGAGTTGGTGGCTGTGAATAACAGAATGTGCTCAGGTCACGTGTGAAACTGGTGATTTACTCTGAGCAGGTGTGACACTGAAGCTGTTTTCTGTTTCACGTCTGGATGTTCTCTGGAGTTTGTGTTTCTCTTGTGAAGAAGCAGCAGGAGATTGTCAGGCCTGGACTGGAATGAGGACTCAGTATTAAACTACTAATAAATGGGGCAAAAGAAAAGGCTCACCTAAACAGGAGGCTCAACAAACTAACTAAATCTCTCTTAACATAAATCGCTCCAAAAGGGAGGAAGAAAAACAGTTTACAAACAACACAAAACAAAGCTAAACTGGAAAACTTTAACAAACAAAAAATCACTCTCAAGGAGGAAACCGAAAACAACTTACGTGGCGTAGCAAGAAACTCTTTGGCAAAAACGACAATGACTGTGGGTAAGGCTTAGGTGCACGAACAAGAACGAAACACTTCGGCACAAGACAAAGGGGAGACGCAGACTATAAGCACATGAGGGTGAAGGGAACAGGTGGAAACAATCAGAGACAATCAGACCGGTGACACATGAGGAAGGGCAAGTGACCTGAAACGAGAGGAGAGTAAGGATTTCAAAATAAAACAGGAAGTTACGAGAGAAAAACCCCAAGACAAGACAAACCTCACCGCGGTGTGACAGAGATGTTTCCGGGGTCAGACTCGTTCACAGCAACAGGAACACGTCCACTCGCTCGCTGTCTCGTTTCCAAGAGTTTTACTATTGGGCTGAAGGAAAAGCTCCAGAAAATGTCCAGAGCAGCTGACGTGGTGATTTGAATTCTCTCACACAGCTCCTCCAGAAAACATTTAGGTCTGAAAATCATGTAAAATATTATAAGTTTAAGATCACCCAGCGGGAAACCACGTCCTGCAGCAGAGGACACTTACATTACTTTTATACATCGCTTCTAAAAACGGATAAGTTCTATAGTGAAAGGATTATCACCTGCACAGAAACGATGAAAGATTGAATCGATTTTGAATCTTCTAATCACACTGATGATTCAGCCAGAGCGTCAGACACTCGCTGTTTGTAGGAAACGATTCCATAGAAGGTTCCAGAAATCTCACAGAAACTCCCCATATCTTCATCTTCTGTTATTTTATGGTGGTTGGCAAACTTCAGCAGAAGAAGAAGATCAGAGACAGAGGAGGACGGACGTCTTGTGTTGTCTTCCGCAGCAGAAACCAAACCATGGACGAGTTGTAATGTTGTTTGAAGTGACAGTTGTACAAGTACACAACTTCCTCAGGCAGAGGGTAGAAGGTTCCTAAGAGGAAGCTGATAAATCTGATTTAAGAAGCGTTTAAAGTCCTTGAGGTCATTTTTGTCTTTATTGCATTTCACTCTTAAAGAAAAAGAAAACAACGGCTCCTCTGTTGCTCAGATCGTCAGATGTTTGTTTTTCATACATGATTCACAATCATCAGTGTCATGTTTCAAAGGGTTTTCAAAGGATCGGAACTTTGACGCTAACTCAATCAGCAACACATTATAAATATAGAATATGAGGACGAGTCAACATCTCTGAGAGTTTGTCAAACTACACAAGAGGCTCCTGACTGTCGTCTGGTTGGTTTGTGAGTCTGTGAAAGATCGGCCATCGTTTGGTGTAAATACCAGGACGATGAAATATGTTTTATTCTTGTTAAGGCTCAATAACGTCCGACGACAGCTGGACTATGATTTTAACTTGTAAACAACATCAGTGCTGTGATGTGATTTGAAAACCGCTGATTTAAGTGATATTAAAATTATATATTATGAGGATGTTAATTGATCACTTTCTTAAATACAAAACTACCCAAGTTTATTTTGCATTGGATGTTTCTCTTATCTGACTTTTAG
The DNA here is from genome assembly GCF_963576545.1 of Limanda limanda. Taxonomy (NCBI): domain Eukaryota; kingdom Metazoa; phylum Chordata; class Actinopteri; order Pleuronectiformes; family Pleuronectidae; genus Limanda; species Limanda limanda. Next base: position 1,887,481 of record NC_083649.1, on the reverse strand, counting down.
TAACCACGGTCCTTCCAGCTTCGAGTCAACCGTTTGTGTTTGTTTCCTTCTTGTTTGAACACGACAGCTTCATAAGGAGTCGATGTGTGGATTAACTAACTGGAGACTAGGGCTGCAACTAACGACTATTCTGATCGTCGATTAGTCACCGATTATTGAAACGATTAATCGACTAATCGGATTATGAATGACACAAATTCTCAATTGCTATTATTTAGCAAGCAGCTTTTAAATTTAGCTTGAGGTTGTTCAAGGCATGTGATGACTGAAAATAAAGACAATAAAGATTGATACTTCATTAACAAAAATGTCTTTTAATAAACTCTGCTGCATATAAGGGTACTGTTGACACAAAAGCAAAGAAAAATCAAGTTTTTGTCCATTTAAAACAAAGGCCAGGCAAAGGGCTAATAAAAAAAAAAAATTTAAATTTAAGTTTCCGTTTTTACTGTGAACCAAGAACAGGCCGAGTGCTGGTACTAAAAATAAATTAAAATTCAAGTATCCATTTTTCGTGTTAACAAAAAAGGACAGGGAAAATAACATTATTAAAAACATCAACAAACGAAACTACAGTCTTCTTCGGACTAAATCATTTTGAAACACGCGCTATGACGTCACCAACAAATCATCGACTAGTAAATCCGTCGGCGACTATTTTTGTCGACGACGTCGACTAATCGTTGCACCCCTACTGGAGACAGAGTGAAGTTCACTGAGAGGGTTTCTGTGTTTCTGTGCGTTGTCCGATTCCATCTCAACCAGCGTCTCCGTGGGTCCAACCTCCTGGTTTCCATCCCGGCTGCACCTCAGGGCAGAGCACGTCTTATCGGTCATCATCAGTTGGGCCGGTCCGCTGCTCCTGCTCCTTCTTCTTCTTTTTCTCCTCCTGCTCCTTCTTCTTCTTCTTCTTCTCCTTTAATCCGTCTGTAACAATGTGGCCTGTGTGTTTACGCTGAGCGGCGGCGGTGCCATGTATGGACGTACAGGACGTCGGCCGGACGGAGCCTCCGCGGTCTCTGTCTGTCTCTTAATAATTCAGATTTAAAGCATCGTGGCCTGGAGCGTCGTCGTAGCAACATGTGATGTCAGTGTGATGTGAGAGATTTCTCCTCTCGGGATGTTTACAGCAGAGTTCCCATCGACTGGCAGCGTGTTGGTGTGTGGAGCCGAACATCCTGTACGTCCATACATGGCACCGCGGCCGCTCCGCCTAAACACACACACAGGCCACATTGTTACAGCGGGAAGGAATAAAGCAGAAGAAGAAGAAGAAGGAGCAGCAGGCGATGACCGATAAGACGAGTTCTGCCCTGAGGTGCCGTCGGGATGGAAGCCAGGAGGCTGGACCCACGGAGACGCTGGTTGAGATGGAATCGGACAGACACAGAAACCCTCTCAGTCCACTGGCCTGGGAAAAGGAAAGAGATGAGACATAAGTTAAGATCATTGGAGACACGAAGCCGGGTCATCAGGAGACAGACGGTTTCAAACTGAGGACATGTTGGTCTAATGATTCAAAGACGTCTGGTAATCATGTCATGTATCATTGAACATGTCTCCAGGTGTCTGTGCGTCTTCTAGGACTAGAGACACGATCTGAAGCTTATTAAGATTGATATATATTTTCCTTTATACTATCTTGTAGTATTATTTATATTATGGTCACTTACTTTTAATTATTTTTTCTGTATCATGGTCACTACTGTTGCAATATTACTTATAATACTTTTGTTTTCATTACAATAACACTTACATCACTCCACTTTCTCCCCAGTACCTGCTTTTGCACAGTGTCTGTTTTGCAGGTTGTTTTTGTTTTCTGTATATTTTTACTCTCATTATGTGTAGTTTAGTAGTGTATATATTTTGATCTTTCTTTTTTATTGTTGCTTCGGCACTGTTATTTAAATTCTGTTTTTCTCTTTTTTTGCTGTAACAAGTGAATTTCCCCGTTGTGTGGATAAATAAAGAAATCTAATCTAATCTAATCTATTTATATAACAACAATAAACCTTATTCTGATAGCACCTTTCTAAAACCCAGTTTCAATGAGCTGTACAAGTTAAAAGCCCTGAGTCTAACATGAAGCATCAATCAGACTGTAAACAGATCAGAGTCACTGACCACGGAAATATCTTTAACATTATTACCAGTTCAACACAAAATACCTCTGTTTGAAAAACCAAGAGATGATTCGAGTCAATGACGACGAGAGAAACCGACTTAAGGTTTGTTAATTGCTTAAATCTGATAAAAGCTGAAATAACTACAGAGCAGATTCTTCTCCTTCCAGACGAGCGTCTGAGGTTGTTCAGTTCCACTCTGTGTGTTTAACTCAACACACAAAATGATGTTCTAATCGTTTTTAATACTTCATATTCATTTTCAAAGCTCAATGAAAACTCTACTACGGAAAACAGAGTTTCACATCCTGATTTTAGTTCCTGATTTGAGTTCTGTTGAAATACTCAGTTAAAAACGAAGCAGGCGTTCAGAGCAGAGCTGCTTTTCTCCTGAAAGGTGCAAAGAAAAGATCGGATGTGAAATGAGTTCAAACTGTCGGACGCAGACAGGAAGCTCAACACGTAGCTGCTGAAAACCACATACAGTTAGTTATGAAAAGTTGAGGTCGCACAGCGAGCGGACGATGAAACACTGAGACGAGTGAATCAGAGAATGAAACGGATGAGGAATGAGAGTGACAGTTAACGAGCCAGTGGGCGGGAGTCTTGAGAAACCCGTTCAGGAAGCTGTCGACTTCCTCGTTTGTGTGAAACAAGTTGTTCTCTTCTTTGTGTTTCCTGACGTCCACAGCAACACAACGTGTCGAGCGACATGTCACATCTCAGTGTTGCACAATACTTCTCACTTTCTACAGTGCAGAGACGTTGCATGATGCATGAGAGAGAGAGAGATGGAGGAACAGTAACAGAACTGAGACTGACCTGCACACATTTAAGACATAATATTTCAACATATTGAAGACTTATGACCCAGATGAATCATTTGAGACGTTTTGAGGATCCCTGTTTTCAAGGTTATTTGTTTGACAAGTTGAATTTAAGTCCAGAGCCTGTGAATAAAGATGAATAACGATCATAAAATAAATAATTCTAACCAAACTGAAACATGAACACGTGAACATCAGGGAGATAAAAACGACCTGATATGACACAAACCATCTTTTACAAACATTCAAATAACATCAGCTTTAGATGTTTTTACTTTGTTCCATGTCCGATGGGCTAACATGGAGGAGGCAGGGTTTATGAGCTGTGAAGCAGCCGGGCCACCAGGGGGCGATCAAGAAGCTTTGGCTTCAGTTCAGCGTTGAGTGTGAACTGAAGTGACTGATCCAGCTGTTCTCTGGATGTCATACATCACAGAGAGAATCCTCCACATCAAAGGACAGAGGAGGGGTTCAAACCCATGGCCCGAGGCCCGACAGAGGCCTGTTTATCTCTCGTCTGGATGTACAGCTTGTTCCTCTGAGCCGCGACCACACGAGGAAACGTTCTGGGAAAC
>NC_083649.1:1828953-1878953 GCF_963576545.1 Limanda limanda | reverse complement strand
GGTTAAGGTTAGAGTTAGTGGTTAGTGTAAGTAGTTAGTTCTAATGGTTAAGGTTAGAGTTCGTGGTTAGTGTTAATGGTTAAGGTTAGAGTTAGTGGTTAGTGTTAATGGTTAGTGTTAGTGGTTAGTGTTAATGGTTAAGGTTAGAGTTAGTGGTTAGTGTTAATGGTTAGTGTTAGTGGTTAGTGTTAATGGTTAGTGTTAGTGGTTAAGGTTAGAGTTAGTGGTTAGTGTTAATGGTTAGTGTTAATGGTTAGTGTTAATGGTTAAGGTTAGAGTTAGTGGTTAGTGTTAATGGTTAGTGTTAATGGTTAGTGTTAATGGTTAGTGTTAGTGGTTAGTGTTAAAGGTTAAGGTTAGAGTTAGTGGTTAGTGTTAATGGTTAGAGTTAGTGGTTAGTGTTAATGGTTAAGGTTAGAGTTAGTGGTTAGTGTAAGTAGTTAGTTCTAATGGTTAAGGTTAGAGTTAGTGGTTAGTGTTAATGGTTAAGGTTAGAGTTAGTGGTTAGTGTTAATGGTTAAGGTTAGAGTTAGTGGTTAGTGTCGGTAGGTGTTCAGTCATTTCTTTGGGATGGTTCGTGTTCATGTCAGGAGGAGCTGAGGAATTCCTCATGTCAACAAGTGTCCTCACAAGTTGATAATGAATCACATCCAGAGAAACTCTAGTTTAAAGTTTCTTCTTCCTGTTTTCCACAGTTTCAGTGTTTGTGTCTGAAATCATTCACTGATTCTCTCCTCACGTTCTATGTGAAGAGTTATAAAGTCACTGATTGAACTTTAGCTTCAGTTCGAGCTCCCACAAACTTTGTTGATTTGACGTCCCAGGTGGACGTCAGGGTTTTCTTTAAATTTCAGCAGAATTGAATGAATCGTGGATCACTGAAGGCACGCTGGCTGCAGGCGTCCTGACGTGAGCTGCAACAGACTCTGATATTTTTAGGCTCGTCAGCTTTTAGACACCATTAGTGTTTCCTCAGGACCACATTTACATCACAGATATCGTTAGTGTTGCCTCCACTGACTCTCATTCAGTGTGATCACGCTCTGCAGCCTCAGGTCACCGTCCTGTTGTCGTCTCTGTGTCTCTGGACTGTGAAACCTGTAAGTACCTGGAGACAAAACCACTGCAAACTCTACATCGACCCTGGATTCAAACCCAGAAGCTGGAGGTGACGGTGCTGAGGAACACTGTCAGAGTTCCCTCCTGCTCGGATGAAGGTGGAGATGTTGTGTCACCTCATGTTTGTGAGTGGGTGTGACGGGTGGAGCTGCAGAGGTCGATGAAGACCACGTCCACCTCTGACCTGCGATGGCGGCTCCGCTCTGACTGAGCGGCTCCGACCAGCGAGCTTCCTTTCAGCTCTCGCTCGCCCGGCGGATACGAGTCACACACACACACACACAGCAATTATCTTCTCTCTTACTCCCGCAACCACTTCCCGTCTCCTCCCTGAGAGCTCTGAGAGACGAGGAGATGGAGACGCACAATGAGATTTGAACCGTCTCCGCTGTCACTTAGCATTAGTTTACAGCCTGGTCCTGCCCGAGCGCAGAGGAAGCACTTTGGAGTTTTCCAGTCAGGCTCAGGCTGCTGGACGTGAGGAGGAGCAGAAAACACACGACTTCAAATCGAATCTGAGCCTGAAGTCGGGAGACAAAGAGCTGAAGTAATAACTCTTGTTTATTGACTCTGAGAGCAGTCATTGTTTCATCAGGAGGATCCAGTTGAACAATCATCATTGTGCCAAATGCAAAGTGGTTTAAATAAACAATACAAGTTAAAAATAAACAGAAGACGAGTATGAAGTTTCTGCTTTAACTCAATAGAATTAAACTTTATTTACTGGATTAAAACGTTGTAAAGTCACAAAGCTCACGTCACAATGCGTCACGTGGTCAGAAGGTGGAGCTCCGGACCCGCCTGTCACATGGTTCCTGGTCTTTCTGTCCCGACCCACAGGACCGAAGACACAGTTCACCTCCACTGAGACACCTGCAGGGACGTGGAATCACACATGATCAAGGCAGCGTGAGAAATCAGTTTGAGAAGAAAAATGATGTTTTGCATCTTAGAGGATTTACAGTTGGGGGAGTTGGATCATGTCAACATCAAAGTTTGTTTGAGGAGCGTGTGTGAAACTATTTAGAATTTGAATACATTTACGTTAGATTTGATCAAACTTGATTGTATGAGAAGGTGTCGGCTCTTATTTCCATCATCTGACGCAGCTTCTCATCAGTGTCTCTGTTCGATTTTTGCATATTTGTGTCATTTGAACCTCCAGTAAAATGCATCAGGGAACTTCCTGCTGAATGATGAAGACTCTTCTCACTCACTGAGTCTTCACGTGTTTGTCTGCAGGCCGAGTACGAGGTGACGCCCGACGAGAAGAGGAAGGAGTGCGGTCAGGAGATCATGGAGAAATACCTCAACCCGAAGGTAGCTGCTGCTGAGAGACACAGACACTGAACACGTCCGAGTTGATCTGCATCATGTGACAGAAGGAGAAGACTCAGCTAATGGGATCTTCTGCTTTTCAAATATCCTACTGATGATTTCATCTGTTCAACAACCACTTATTTATAGTGGCTGAATTAAACCTTTGTATTTTCGATGGTTTTAAACCACACTGGGCAGCATGACTATAAAGAAAAGTTTATATTAAACACTCATTTCATTCATATGAACATCTGAGTCTCCACATTGTGACCAAAACATTATTCTATAAATATTCAGCTTGAATATTTCATCTTTTATTCCTCAGCAACATTAATGCCCATGTGAAATTCTTCCATTTGGGTTTCTGTATCCAAACTAACCCTTTTTTATCCTTATTGAATAAAAAGAAAGAATAAATTCCTATTACAGTCCAATAACTAAATTCTGTTTCTGCCCCAAAAAATAATGAACTTTGAAGGAAAAGCAGAGAATCAAAATTAAACCGTTAAAAACCCAAATCCAATTTGCTCAGTTTTATTTTCTGACAACAGATTCGATCAATCTAACGCATTAGAGCCGATTCGTTCTGCCAGAGTCAGAGAAAGAGAAGCTGTGGGTGGCTCATCACCACAGGGTCAGAGAACAGAAATCTAATCCACTCATCTGAAACTCCTGGAGGCTTCAAGAAGAATCCAGAGTCAAACTGTTTCCTCAGACTTTGTGTTCGTACGAGTCTGAACACGCAGACCCAGTTGATCTGGATCCACCTCAGAGACTCAACCAGCTGAGTCACATCCTGTTTACCTGAACGCTTCTCATCCCTTTGTGTTTGTGACGCAGTCGGACGAGCACGTGCCGGAGGTGGAGGACGCCATGATGGCTCAGTGCAGCGAGCGGCTGCAGCAGGACGCCTGCAAAGAGCTTTTCAAGGACTGTACCAAGTAAGGCCCTGACTCCTCCTCCTTCCGCCACCATGCACCTGTGCTGGTTCCAGGTTCATTCAACCAGAGAAGGTTTAAAGTACCAGTTGACTCTTCCTACAGTCTGAAGCTGCGTCGTTCTGTCACTGAATGCGTCAGTCAAACGTCTCTGATTTCATTAGCATTAGCTCCGGGCTAACACGGAGCTGCCAAAGTTAATAGTCAGGTCGTGGGCGGGAGAGTCTTTCTCTGGAAGGAAAATTAGTTCAGTCTTGTCAAGGTTCATTTTCAGGTGGTGAGCGGTCATCCACTGAGAGACGTCAGTCAGACAGAGATTCATGCTGCTACCTGTGTTTCTGAGGAAGAGAGAGGATTAGTTGGGTGTCATCAGCGTAGCTACGGTGGGAAAAACCAAGTGAGTGAATGACAGAGAGAGTTGGTGGACAGAGAGAAGAGGAGTGGACCCAGGACATAACCTTGAGGGACCCCAGGAGTGAAGGGAAAAGGTTCAGAAACAGATCCTCTCCAAGTTACACAGTAAGTTTGGTCATTGAGGTAGGAAGAGAGCAGGGAGAGAGAGAGGAGGGAGAGAGAGGAGGGAGATAGAGAGGAGGGAGAGAGGAGGGAGAGAGAGAGGAGGGAGAGAGAGAGGAGGGAGAGAGAGGAGGGAGATAGAGAGGAGGGAGAGAGAGAGGAGGGAGAGAGAGAGGAGGGAGAGAGAGAGGAGGGAGAGAGAGAGGAGGGAGAGAGAGAGGAGGGAGAGAGAGAGGAGGGAGAGAGCAGAGCCTGAGACACCCAGGTCCTGGAGGGATGAGATCAGGATCTGGTGGTTCACTGTGTCAAATGCAGCAGAGAGTTCTAGAAGGATAAGGACAGAGGACAGAAGAGAGAGGACAGAGGACAGAGGACAGAGGAGAGAGGAGAGAGGACAGAGGAGATAGGACAGAGAACAGAGGACAGAAGAGAGAGGACAGAGGACAGAGGACAGAGGAGAGAGGAGAGAGGACAGAGAACAGAGGAGAGGACAGAGGAGATAGGACAGAGGACAGAGGAGATAGGACAGAGGACAGAGGATAGAGGACAGAGGACAGAAGAGAGAGGAGAGAGGACAGAGGAGAGAGGACAGAGGAGAGGACAGAGGACAGAGGACAGAGGAGATAGGACAGAGAACAGAGGACAGAAGAGAGAGGACAGAGGAGAGAGGACAGAGGACAGAGGACAGAGAGGCAGCTCTAGTAGTGTGAAGCTGCTCAGAGACAAGGAGGACAGTCTCAGTTGAGTGAAGCCAGACTGGTGAAGGTTGAGAAGGTTGTTTGTTCTGGTGGAGATAAGAGTTGATTGAAGATCACTCGCTCAGAGCTGTGGACAGAGAGAGAAGAAGAGAGACAGGTCTGTGGTTGTTTACTTCAGACGGGTCGGGGGGGGGGGGGTTCTTCAGGAGAGAGTTGAGATGGGTGAGAACACAAGCGCTCAGATTTCCTTCGCTCCAGCTCCAGCTCTCCATCTGCTCTTCGTCTTTTTGGTCAAAACTCCCCAAACAATAGAAAGGAGTCAGGAGTCGAGCTTTAGCTTTAGATTCAGTGCAGGAACTTGGTTAAAGTTCATTACACCTGACATTCTTTTGGTTTGGGATGTTGCATAAAAAGAGCTGAAGCAGCAGCTCAGGGAATCTGTCCAACGAAATATCACAAGCGCACAGTTTGAGAACAAGCAGAACAAATATTTGCATGTCGTCCATCTTTCTTTACAGTGAGACACAGAACATTAGATTCCTGAGTGATATTCAGGAACCGACACGATGGAACATCAGATCCTGCACAGATCCTTTCTCTGCTCAGCCTGAAATAAAACCTGATGAAAGCAGATCTCTGTTTGCTCTCCTCCCAGATCTCCCTCTGTCTTCTCTCTGTGAGCTCACTGTTCCCCCGGACACTTAAAAATAAAAAGCTGCGATTCAGCTGCAGTCATGCTCTGAAGCAGCACATCAAACCAAAGTGCTGCAGGAAGCTGACCGCCTGAGCGCTGACCTGAATGTCGGCTCTGTCTCGGCACGCAGGATCTGGAGAGGACTCAGATCTTTCATGTCACAAGGTTCGAGTCCAAGTGAAGTCACGAGTCACAGGGTTAGGGTTAGAGCTAGAGCTAGAGTCGGCGAATAAGCAGTTCTTCATTGTTTCTGTTTGGATGTAAATTGGCCAGTTTGGGACTCGGGTCCGATTGGAGTTGATGAGGTGGGACTTCAGACTGGGACGGGCCTGGAGGAGAGGGGGGGGGGCGTTTCATAATCAGAGGATGAGTCACAAGAACCAATAAACAAGTGTTTCACCTGATTTCAGATTGATCCACATTTCAAAACTGGTCCCGCTGTAGTTTGGATGAGCAGAAACAGAGACGTTATAAAAACAGTGACAAAGACCCTCAGCCTCTTGCTGATTGGTCAGGCGCCTGTCACATGACCACCATCAGCCTCAGCTGCTAGAGGAGAACACAACCACACGTGTTGCTGTCGTGTTTGATAACAAATTAAACTTTGTATTTTAAAATCACTTTACGTGACCTTTGTTTTCAGGCGAGTTCGTGGGAATCAGGATTTAAACTGAACACGTTGTGGAAGGGAAGTGACCTCACAGGTGGAGATCAACAAGTGGGCGTGCACCGCTCTGTGTTCTGATTGGTGCACTAGCCAGCCCGCCCCCCCCCCACCCCTTCTGATCCATCCTCACACCCTGTCGATAATATGCGTAACAGAACGATAAAGGCTGTTTTGTTTTGGTACCCGTGTTGAGATGTGATGTGGTCGTTATCAGATGGTCCCCCCATCCCCCCCACCCCCCCCGGGCCATGGGTGTTTCCCTGCTTCTCGAGCCACAGTGAGTGCTCTCTTTGAGGCACGAGCAGGCAGCTGTGCCCCCCCCCCCGCTCACATCTGGAGCAGAAAATAACACAGATATTTAATGCATGAACTGTGACACTGGAGGCAAGTTCCTTTATATATACAGCACCCTCCAGACAAAAGACTCTATTCACAGGGTTTTACAGAGAATCAGGATAATTAGACACTCAAAAATAGAACATCATAATAATAAGACACATGAGAAAATATAAATAAAATGAAGCTAAAGATTAAAAAGAGGTTTTTAACTCCTTCTTGGTCTCTCTCCACATCTCCACTGCTCTGGAGCGTCTGGACATCATCTCAATGTTTAATGTAATTTCTGTTTATCCAGAGTTGCACTTGTTGTTGCTTTAAACGTGCGATACACAACTTTGGCTTCGGCAGTAACACACGTTGTGAAGCAGCGTGGGATCATGGGATTTAGTTTCTCGTTTCTCCAGAATCCTCTTCAACTGTTTTTCCTTAGTCACATGTTTGAAGGTAAAGAGGTAAAGAGGATGTGACGCAGCTAAAAAGACAGTTTTTGAGCAGCTTCTCTTTTCCGTCATCGTTTGCAGGTTGATCCACGACTTCCTGAGCGTGGCGCCCTTCGCTGACTACCTGGACAGCATGTGCTACAACAGGTTCCTGCAGTGGAAGTGGCTGGAGAGGTAACGTCCCTTTGGTTTCTCTGCTGATGTTTCTCTCAGTTCCCGGCACATTGTGTAAGGACACACACATGAGTCTGAATCTGCTTCACAGCACCAGTAACAACACGCTCAGCAGGTTGCTTCATTCCTGCCTGTTGTCCTCAGGTGAGAGTGATGTCACCGTTTCAGCTGCCAGGCTTTTGTTTGGAAACTTTAGTTAAGACGTTCGGTCTATTTCCATTTTTCTTTTATCCACAGTGACGAGCTCAGGCCCAAATGTTCCCTCTTCAGTTATGAACCGTTTGATTTATTTTGTTCCAGAGGGACGCTGGGTTGTAGTGTTTCTCCTCATTGGGGAAAACTAAACAATAACCATGTGTAACACAAACTTTGACTTTTGCTGAGTCAGCGCCTCTGGGGCTCGGACCTAACAACCTCCTGAGCTGCTGGAACAAGCACTGAACTCTGAGAAGTCTTTGAAAAGCAGATTGATGAGAAGTCACTGCTGCACCCAGGAAAGCAAGTTCCCACAAGTTCCCTGAGAAATGAGCCTCAGAATCTGATGGAAGTTCCAAGCTGCTAAATTCCTGGTATTCAGCCCGACTCCCTCTGACGTGTTTGACTTCTGAGGAATAAAGAAGAAGCTCCAGTCTCAGTTTCATCAGGTGTGTTTCCCAGACTCCACTGTGAAGACCCTCAGGGATGAAGTTAACACACTCCGGGTCCCGGTGGAGAGGAGCGAGCGTTTAGGTTCGACCCAACGCTCTTTACAGATCAGCTGAGACCACAAGCTGGAGTGGCCCCCCCGCTCAGTGACGTGAATACAGAAGATGGCGTCTGAAAAGAAAATATAAAATGAAAGAGATGAGAGTTTGTTTTCTTTCAGTCCAACGATCGTTGGACTGAAAGAAAACACACTCTCATCTCTTTCATTTTATATTTTCTTGGTGATGCACCTGAAGCTGTTTCACTAAAGAGCTTCAGGTGCATCACCACCTCCTCTGGACTGAAAACCAAACCTAAAGCCAGATCCTCTTTTCATATTAAACTGCATCTGGAACATAGAACATGACGCCACTTCCACAAAGGACTCGAGTCCTGATCCGAGTCCAGCTGCTGTCCCACAGGTTCTCGATGATTGTCGGGTTTGTGTGAGTTATACCAGGTCGTTATGTTGAATACAATCATGAGTAAAACACTGATCTCACACAATGAGAACTCTCTCTCCTGCACAGAGCACCTTTCAAAACGGCCACAAAGTGCTTTTCAGTAAGAAGTCCATTAATGAAAGGTTGAAATCTTTGGGAGAAAGCGCTGAGATGAAGTGAGCTCATTGAAGAGAGAGTTTCCTGCAGCGATCGGGTTCCTCCGCAGTCAGCAGATCTCAGATGTGAGAAGCAGTTCTGTTCAGAGTTTTAAAAAGTGAACTGTAATGTCCTGATATGGAGTTGAAACCAGGATCAATGTGACGTCCTCGTTCCTCTCAGAACCGCAGGTGCTGGAGTCGCAGGAACAAAGAGCGAGTCTGCGGCAGATGAAAACTCGGATGACCTTTTCTATATCAGAGAATGAAAGCAGTGATCTAATCTCGGTGGAATACCTCAACGGGACAAAGCAGGATTGTGCATCTTCAGATCCGTAAAGGCCACGCTTAACAGAATCATCTCCAGATAAAGAACAGAGCAGATGAACCGCGTTGGATTTCAACTTCCAGCGTGAGGAGCGGGTGACTCGGGTCAGACGCACGTTCCTCAAACCTTCGCTGATTAATCTTCTTCAGGTGGATCACTGAGTCTTATGACTGTGAAATGTTTGCTCTGATGTTCCCTGTCCTCACAGAACTGTCTCAGGACATGAGGGTGAATTCATAACCTTCACTAAGGCCCAAACAGCCGGTGGATCAAATCAAGCTGCACCAAATTACATACAACCACAGATATCAGTTGTGTTTAGATCCATGAATCTCAGAGAACACTTTATATCTCACAATGTTAAAGAACGTGATTCTGCCCCTTCGGTCCGGATCAGTCACTGGAACCATGGTCACTGGTTCTTGCGTCATCCTGCTTCAAAACAATCGCACAGAGCAACAATCTCCTCGTCGCAGATATTGAGCAACACTTTGTTCCCCTGTGTCACGAGGTCAGAAATCTTTGTTTAGGAAAGATTAGAGCAGAACCAGGGTGTGAGCGCTGTGTCTCAGGTCTCAACTCGGTGACACACGAACCGGAGAGAACTCACGGTTCCACAACAAGCAGGTGAAGCAGCTCCACCGAGCTCATTAAGCAGGAAATGACTCCACCTGTTTTAATGAGTCTTTCCTCTCGGGTCTTTTTAATTTACAAGCTTGAACCTATAGATTGTCCAGAGGGAGGAGAAGCGTGAGCGAGCAGGAGGTCGTTAGCGGTTCAGTCTCTGGCCCATGTGGAGGATACAGATGTTTCTTTAAACCTCTGCTGGCTCTGTAGAAGAACTGGTTTCAATGAGAATACAGTGATTTTGTTGCCCCCTGGTGGCTGGTTCCAGAAATGTTTTCCTTGAGCAAGGTTTTAAACATGTTTTCCTGAAAGGTCCAGATGTTGCTCTTGGTCTCACGTCCTGTGGCCTCGTCCGCAGCCACGTTCAGATCTACAGCTGGAAACCACTGCTTCTGCAAAGGGACCCGGATCCTGATGGTCAGGGACATGTGACAGGAAACAGAGGATCTCTCTCTCCTGGTTGGTTGAAGGAGTCTGACCATCTCAGGCTCCTCAGGACGAGAAGAGGTTGAAGCGCTGCTCAGGGGACGGTGGAGTCTCATGAGCGCCTCCTGTTTATAGGTTTTAGAGGTTTATATACAACCTGAAACCAGTAGCTGACCTACATCTGTTTCCTGAACTCGTATCACGTTGGTAACTGGTTTGAAATGGACCTTTCGATGTGATGCAGTTTGATCAGACTTGTTTGTTTCTGTCCGACAGGCAGCCGGTGACGAAGAACACGTTCCGACAGTACCGGGTCCTGGGGAAAGGAGGTTTTGGAGAAGTGAGTACATCTGATCTGAAAAGTTCAGGAGCTAATGTCCCTTTTGTCTTTCTGCAGGATCGACTCCCAAACTACTGAGATTCCATTAAAAGGACCAGGGACACATATATAATATCTTTACAGCATTTAGGTTTCATTTCAGTTCTTTAGAAACAGATATGAACTCATATTTAACTGGAGTAATTGTGCTTTAACTTCTGATTTACATTGTTCTCTGTGTAGAGGATGAATGAAGAAAATTTGAATTATGAAGGAAGAACTGAGCAGATTTCTGTGCTCGACCACAACTCAAGAATTAATGTTTTAATTACAAGTATTAAGGATTCAGTGATTGAGTTATTATCCCAAAGGCCAAAGGTCAACTTCACTGTGACCTATTTTATTCTTCTCAAACTGGAAATCTTTATCACAAAGTTTATCAATTTATATCCATGCAGGATAAAAGTTGTCCTGCATCACCACAATTAAAATCTTGTAAAGTTATTCAAATACCAATTTAGTTTTGATGTAGGTCACTTCGACAGGAAGTAGCAGAAGCAAACTAAGTAAACCCATCTTTCCTCAGTCTTCTTCAAATTAAGACTCATTTAGATGTTTTAGAAGTTAAACTGAAACTCAGACTGAATCCGTCTCCTGGCTCCTGATGAAGGAGTTTATCAGTGGAGAATAAATCCAGTTACTGAAGGTTTGGATTCTGATCTCACGTGATGAACGATGAAACAGACGAGCAGTCGGGTCACGAGAAGATGTCTTATATGTAAACAGAAAGAAAAGAGAGTGCATGTCGTCCTTCAGAGTCCAAGTTCATTTTATTAACATGGATCCTAACCTTCCCCATGATTCCCAGGTGTGTGCGTGTCAGGTCCGAGCCACTGGGAAGATGTACGCCTGCAAGAAGCTGGAGAAGAAGAGGATCAAGAAGAGGAAAGGAGAATCCATGGCGCTCAACGAGAAGCAGATCCTGGAGAAAGTCAACAGCAGATTCGTTGTAAGACGTTTTTTCTACCGATATTTTCAACAACAGCTTTTAGATCGTTTGACGAGGTGACGTTTCTTCTCTGAGAGTCTGAAGCTTCACGTGTTCGTTCCATAGTTTCATCTGATCTGCTAGTTCTGGTTCCACATTGTAATTCAAGGACTAAAGAATTAAGTCTACCTGTACTTGACTCTGATTGGTTTGCAGACGCCATATGAAGTCAGTCGGGGGGGGAGTAGTCTTTCTGTTCTTTGTTCTTACAAATATAGAATTTCAAATTCGCAGTAAATGAAAATAACACATTGTTCCGTCTGTGGTTTGTTGGACTCTTCCTCCTCTTTGTCTCTGGACTCTTCCTCCTCTTTGTCTCTGGACTCGTCCTCCTGTTTGTCTCTGGACTCTTCCTCCTCTTTGTCTCTGGACTCTTCCTCCTCTTTGTCTCTGGACTCTTCCTCCTCTTTGTCTCTGGACTCTTCCTCCTCTTTGTCTCTGGACTCTTCCTCCTCTTTGTCTCTGGACTGTTCCTCCTCTTTGTCTCTGGACTCTTCCTCCTCTTTGTCTCTGGACTCTTCCTCCTCTTTGTCTCTGGACTCTTCCTCCTCTTTGTCTCTGGACTCTTCCTCCTCTTTGTCTCTGGACACTCTTCCTCCTCTTTGTCTCTGGACTGTTCCTCCTCTTTGTCTCTGGACTCTTCCTCCTCTTTGTCTCTGGACTCTTCCTCCTCTTTGTCTCTGGACTCTTCCTCCTCTTTGTCTCTGGACTCCTCCTCCTCTTTGTCTCTGGACTCGTCCTCCTCTTTGTCTCTGGACTCGTCCTCCTCTTTGTCTCTGGACTCTTCCTCCTTTTTGTCTCTGGACTCTTCCTCCTCTTTGTCTCTGGACTCGTCCTCCTCTTTGTCTCTGGACTCTTCCTCCTCTTTGTCTCTGGACTCTTCCTCCTCTTTGTCTCTGGACTCTTCCTCCTCTCTGTCTCTGGACTCTTCCTCCTCTTTGTCTCTGGACTCGTCCTCCTGTTTGTCTCTGGACTCTTCCTCCTCTTTGTCTCTGGACTCGTCCTCCTCTTTGTCTCTGGACTCTTCCTCCTCTCTGTCTCTGGACTCTTCCTCCTGTTTGTCTCTGGACTCGTCCTCCTGTTTGTCTCTGGACTCTTCCTCCTCTTTGTCTCTGGACTCTTCCTCCTGTTTGTCTCTGGACTCTTCCTCCTCTTTGTCTCTGGACTCTTCCTCCTGTTTGTCTCTGGACTCTTCCTCCTCTTTGTCTCTGGACTCTTCCTCCTCTTTGTCTCTGGACTCTTCCTCCTCTTTGTCTCTGGACTCTTCCTCCTCTTTGTCTCTGGACTCTTCCTCCTCTTTGTCTCTGGACTCTTCCTCCTCTTTGTCTCTGGACTCTTCCTCCTCTTTGTCTCTGGACTCTTCCTCCTGTTTGTCTCTGGACTCTTCCTCGTCTTTGTCTCTGGACTCGTCCTCCTCTTTGTCTCTGGACTCTTCCTCCTCTCTGTCTCTGGACTGTTCCTCCTCTTTGTCTTTGGACTCTTCCTCCTCTTTGTCTCTGGACTCTTCCTCCTCTCTGTCTCTGGACTGTTCCTCCTCTTTGTCTTTGGACTCTTCCTCCTCTTTGTCTCTGGACTCTTCCTCTTCATCCAGATTAAGACACGGACGACTTTTGACACATTCAGTTTCTTCTAGTTAACGAATGATTTAAAGTAATAATGTGAAGCTGAGAGAGACACAGATCCCCACCGGCCCCTGGTGACCCTTGTGACCCTTGTGACCCTTGTGACCCTTGTGACCCTTGTGACCCTTGTGACCCTCGTCCGTCCTCAGGTGAGTCTGGCCTACGCCTACGAGACCAAAGACGCCCTGTGCCTGGTGCTGACGCTGATGAACGGAGGAGACCTGAAGTTTCACATCTACCACATGGGCGACGCGGGTTTCGACGAGAGGAGAGCCGTCTTCTACTCGGCGGAGATCTGCTGCGGCCTGGAGGATCTGCAGCGAGAACGCATCGTCTACAGGTCAGAGGTCACACCTCAGGGACAGGAAGCTCCCTCCTCTCCGCTCTGCCTCTAACTGTCGCTCTCTCTCCGTGGCACAGGGACCTGAAACCAGAGAACATCCTGCTGGACGACCTCGGTGAGTAAGAGTCTTCAGCTTCGTTCTGTAAAACGCTTCGTGCATCAATCCGTCGTGTCTGTGATGAGCTCGAGCTTCTTTGCTCTCGGTCTAATACGATGAGATCTTCTAAAGAAACGTTTCACTTTCTCAAACCGATTAAAACCTTGTTCATGAGTCTGAACCTGAACTGGAGCTTTAAACCAGAATACAGTACATCAGTCTGTGTGGAATAATGTCCATTGTGAACCACTGGAGGGCGCTGTAACTCCAGCAGACCAGTTTAATTATCACAATCAGACTCTTATTTACAGGAAGAAGGAAGAAGTAGTAAGTTTCCTTTCGAGCTGGAGACCAAACCACACGAGGAGCGGGCGAATCTGCCTGTGAAGATTAAAGGAAACAAACTGTTCGATGAAGTTTTTATAAACTTTAAACGACTCATGTCTTCTCAGCTTCATCAGAGTCGTGAGCAGCAGGTTCCTCAGGACTCGGACTTTAATGGAGCTTCTGTTTCTTATTCTACTTTAAGTGAAGAGAAGCTTGATTCATTAAACTACAGAGAATCCAACTGATTCCTAATAATAATATGACTTTATTCCAATGCTCCGTCATACTACATAAATCAAGTGCAGTAATATAATCATTAGTATTATTATTAATGATGAATATTCCTTCCTCCCCCCCGATGGCTCTTTGTGTCTTCAGGCCACATCAGGATATCAGACCTGGGTTTGGCGGTTCACGTCCCAGAAGGTCAGACCATCAAGGGCCGGGTGGGAACAGTGGGCTACATGGGTGAGTGACGTCTGAGCCGAGCTCCTCCAGTTTGATCTGTTGATCCCAGTCGGGGGGGGGGAGTCACTCTCTTTCTCCTCCTCCTCCTCAGCTCCGGAGGTGGTGAAGAACGAGCGCTACACCTTCAGCCCGGACTGGTGGGCGCTGGGCTGCCTGCTGTACGAGATGATCGAGGGCCAGTCGCCCTTCCAGCAGCGCAAGAAGAAGATCAAGAGGGAGGAGGTGGAGCAGCTGGTGCGGGAGGCGGAGGAGACCTACTCCAGCAAGTTCTCTGACGACGCCCAGTCCCTCTGCAGGATGGTGGGTGGAGCCGGGTGACCTCGGGCTGGATGATCAAACTATTAGAATCAGGTGGTTGAAGGTCAAAGGTCACTGTGACCTCACAAACGTTCATTTGTTCTCCAGCTTCTCGCCAAAGATCCCGCGGAGAGGCTGGGCTGCAAAGGGGGCGGAGCCTCAGAGGTCAAAGCTCATCCCATCTTCCGCTCCATCAACTTTAAACGCCTGGAGGCCGGGATCATGCAGGTCCCGTTCACCCCCGACGTAAGTCTGAGGGACGCCATCCACGTCTCATCAGCCACCACACTTATGTGGCTATATATGATTATTATTCATATTAATAAATTATTTACTACTGTTGATTTTCATGTATTACATGTCGTCTGTTTACTGGTAAATGTGTTTATTAAGATCTTCTCTAGTCTGGATGAGGCTCAAAGCTCTAAGAACAGTTTGACCTTCACACATTTAAACACATTCATCTCTGTGCAGCACTTCTCTATCTGACATCACACACACACACACACACACACACACACACACACACACACACACACAGACACACACACAGAGACACACACACTTCAGTGTCTTGCTCAAGGGCATTTCTCCTTCTCTTGAGTCTGTTAAGCAATCGACAGTCTTCAGACCAAAGTTCAGAACTTTACAAAATAAAAGCTCGAAACTGAAACGTGTTTTTAAACAACCTGTGCTGACGACGTGGTGTGTGTGTGTGTGTGTGTGTGTGTGTGTGTGTTGCAGCCTCAGGCGATCTACTGTAAAGACGTCCTGGACATCGAGCAGTTCTCCACAGTTAAAGGAGTCGAGCTGGAAGCGAAAGACGAATCGTTCTACAGCAAAGTGTCGACGGGATGCGTCTCCATCCCCTGGCAGAACGAGGTCAGACACACACACACACACACACACTCACACACACACACATACACACACACTCACACACACACACACACACTGTTGTGATTTATCTGTTATTCCAGCTCGGTTCTTTTTATTCTAATTATTCCACCACGAACACGAAGGGTTAATTCTGTGTTCATAAATTTGATCTTAAATGAAATGTATTTTAACTTGAAACTGGAGGAACAAATAAATATAAATATGAATTTTATGGTTTTTCAATATGTTCGTTCATTTTTCAGATAATTGTCATAACGAAACCTGAATAAAATCAGATACTATTTTACTCCCTAATATTGATGTCAGCATCTGCTTCTAAAAATCCATATCACTCGGAGTCTGACTAATTATTTAATTAATGTAAATATTCGTAGTTAATATTTACAGATCGTTTTAATTTGTATTATATTTTACTCATATATATATTTTGATGAACAGGCGGAAGTTGTTTGAAATAGAAACTTTCCTGTGTATAAGGTTAAAAAATTATATTTAAAATGAATCTGTCTCTTATGTTGTTTGATCTTTGTTGTGATGAAGAAGTTGTTTGTTGTTGTGATGAAGAAGTTGTTTGTTGTTGTGATGAAGAAGTTGTTTGTTGTTGTGATGAAGAAGTTGTTTGTTGTTGTGATGAAGAAGTTGTTTGTTGTTGTGATGAAGAAGTTGTGTGTTTGTTGTGATTTAGAAGTTGTGTGTTTCTGTGCAGATGATTGAGACGGAGTGTTTCACTGAGCTGAACATTCTGTACCAGGACGGGACGGTCCCCCCCGACCTCGACTGGAGAGGTCAACCGTCCCCCCCCCCCAAACAGGGACTCATGCAGCGGCTGTTCGGCCGACAGGTCGGTTCCCCCCCACTCACATTAATAACCTCTTGTCCATCACTTCTGCACGAGACTCGGTTAAATACGTTAAAAGTAAAGATGGCGACGGCGTATTTGAGATTTATTCATTTCTGTACAACGGGAGGAAGTGGCGACGTGTCGGCCATCTTTATTTACACTGTGTGGTCCGAACTCTTTAAAGTTTCCTCCACTCAAGTGCGTTAACTATCTTTACTTCTACGAGATTCAGGCCTTGTCGACTTTACTGCAGATATGTTTTTATCAGATAGTTTCTGTAAACAAATCTCTTATCTTCGTCCAGATGAGAACACGCTCAAACAAACGCTCAAACAAACCAGCCGGGCCAGTAGGTGGCGATAAAGTCTTCACCAGCGATCAGTTAAATGCCAGAGACGAAAGCTGTGGTAGAAATATCTTCAAGTCAGACGTCTGTAAGTGTCCGTTATCAGACGCAGTGATGCTAAATGTAGCTGCTAACTCGTAAGTAGTCGTATAATCGCTAACCCCACGAAGAGAAACTGGTTTAAAGACACTGTTGTTGTTGTTGTTGTTGTTGTTGTTTACTGAACCGTCGTGAAGCAGCGCGGGATCATGGGAGTTTTTATGATCACTGACTCTCTGTCTCCCTCTGCAGGAATGCTGTGGTAACTGCAGCGACAGTGACGAGGAGCCCACCAGGCTGTGACACACACACACACACACACACACACACACAGGATCTTATTTGTTTACAACTTTTGCACATTTGTATTTTTAAGATAGTTTTATCTCTAAAAGTCAGAATGTATATTTTCATCATTATTTAAAACGTGACTCGTCGTCGCTCAGGAGTCGGAAACAAGACGGAAACCTTTTTTTGTTTTCCCGTAAATTTTTTTGTCCAGGGAAGTTTTTTTTTCTTCCTCCTCGTCCGTCCACACATTTCCACGTTATTGAACCGGGAGCCGCTCCACTGGGCCGAGGGCCGGCTGTACACGTGCCTTGCTCGTGGGCACCGGGGCAGAGGAGGACTGAGCATCGACCTCTTTACGCTTTCCCACTTTGTCCGTGAGGCTCATGAACTGTGACCACTCGACCCCCTGCTGTGACCTCCTCTCTCTCTTCTGTTTGATCCACTGGACGTTTGAGGAACAGGACGTCAACGCCTGCAGATGTTTTTTAATAATCACGTTGTTTTATTCCATCATGAATCGTGAGAACTGATCTCTTCAGGGACTCATCGGCTTCGAGTGAAAAACACCTGACGAGGATCGGAGGTTGTTTTATGTTCATCTTCCATTTTCAGCCCCATTTTCAATAATCATATTATTACTCAACTCAATTAACTGAATATTCCAACTATAATTATGACGCTGTGGTTGTTCTACGCCAGTTTCAGTCCACAATTCTTTTGACTCATAAGAGGAGACTGTGACCTTTGACCTGTGAAATCAAATCAGTTCTTCTGAGTCCAAGTGACATGTGATCAAAATGTGAATAAAGTCCCAAAACGCAGACTTGAAATATGTTCAAGAGGCAAAACACTTGTGAGGTCACACAACCTAAAATCTAATGAATCTGAGTCCAAGTGAACATTTGTGCCCAATTTGAAAAGATTCACTCGCTGTGTTTTTGAGAGAACGTTTGTGAGGACGCTGGGACCTTTGACCTTTGACCTTCGACCACCACTAATCATCTCATTCGTGAGCTCTTCAGATCTGTGATTTTCTTTCCTACAGAGAGAAATTGTCTGGAGATGAGAAACCAAATCAAAATCACTTCAGTTTCAGTTTGTTCAGATCAAACAGTCTCAGGGTTTATTCACTATTTAATTCACTGTTTCTCTGTTTTTGCTTTGCTCTTGAGCTGAATCGATTCATTGAGATAAAACCCAGTCGTTCCCGTCAGGACTCAGGTCACATGATCACCGAGCCGGCGACGGGACGAACTGAAGGTGTCGGTTGAAATCCTGCGTCTCACGAGGCCTCAGCTGGTTCTGCTGCAGTCGATTCTTCCTCAAACTATCTACGGCCTCTGATTCTAAGCTAATAAAATGAAATACCTCTGAATGTACAAACGGCTGAAGTGTTGTTTGTGTGAGCGTCGGAAACCAGACACTTATCATCCAGTTCCTATTTTATTATAAAAATAAATATCATAATTCAGGTCAAGTTCCCTGTAGAACATCTTTAAAACAACCACTGATGAGCTGCACAGGCTTAAAGCGGAATAAAAGAATATAAATATATAATAAAATACAAAGCAGGGGAAGGTTGAATATCATAAATAACTGAGAATTAAAATGTTGCATAGTAACAGAAACCAAGGTCTCAATATAAATAGAAAGTCTGTGAGAAGAAAAGGTTTCAAACGAGTAGTGATTTGAACCATTTGTGAATAAACATCACGAAAATGAACTAAACTCTGAAGATTCAGCAACAAACTCAACAGAGAATTTAAGCCTTTAAACTTTTTAAAGGTTATTTTCATCAAATTTACAAAGAAAAGTCTCAATTAAAATAAAAAGTAAGGAGCATGACACTATGCAAAAAAAATATGTAGCATCTATATTTATAACAACATTCTAAACATTTCTGTTTCTGTTAACGGAGCTTTCTTTAATCCTCAGCTTCTCGATAAGGAAACTGTCGTCGCTCTCTTCAGTTTGAATCAAAGTTTAATCTTTGAATTCCTCCTGAACCTTCATCGCATTCACAGGTTTCTTTTTAAATTCCTTCTCAGATGATTCGTTATGAAAGAACTTTTCAAGGTAACTGCTTAAACTGAAGCTCTTTTATAAACTGTGACCTTAACTGAATTCAGGTCTTTGAGAAACTTTTACTGCCGATAAAGAAGACGAGGAATAAATTCTGAAAGTTTTGTCCTTGGATTCTAAGATTCATTTTCCATTTCAAAATAAAGGTTTCATGATCCTCCTCTGAAAAACACATTTTGATAAAAGCTACTTTTTAATTCGTCAGAACTTATAATAATTAAACCAGTCCAGCAAAAAAAGCAATCAACAGAACTTAGAAGTTAGTTTAATGTTCTCTACCATCATAGTGACGATACTGGAGGAAAGACAGAAAAAAAATGCATAATTAATTGTTTTACTTTTCCTTTAAAACAACTTTATTTACTCACCTCAGCCTGATTGTAAACCTGCTCGACCCAAGTCAATAAAGTTACGATGTTTTGAACGAGTGTGGTATTCAAATTTATTTAAATTAATTCTGTTTCGTGTCAGATTCATTTAAAATGTATGTTTTGTAAAGTGAGGAGAGGTGATACTGACTCCTGATTGGTCGAGTGTGTGGATCAGTGACCTCAGCATGTGACGTCTTCACCACAAGATGGCAGCGTTGGTATCTGAGATGTTGTAGCTTCATTTCGGGAGGAAACGTGTTGTCGTCTTTATTTAAACAAACTGATCCGATCTTTAAGTCTGCACATAATCATCTCCTCTAAACCCTTGAAGCCAGAGAAGTGATTTCATGACAACTCTTCGGTCTGAACCTGAACACCAGGTGTGAAATGTTCCTCAGCTTCATCATCGGCCTCACGACTCAAACACGATGTTCTCACTGATCTCAGCAATCAGACGGGAACATCTCGTCCTCGGGAGATAATGACGATGATTCGAGCTTCAGCGACGAGTCTCTTTATTTCTCCGTCTAATCAGGACCAGTCTCACACCAGGTGAGAGACGAGCTGTGATTGGCTGATGGAGACGATGAGACTCTGAGTGGATCATCAGCGACATTTCTCTTCTTTCTGAAGAACTCCAGGAACATCTTTTCTTTTTAATCTCTTCTTTTGTTCTTCTCTCCTCCGTCATCACATTCCTGCCTCTCTACCTCCTGCGCTCTCTGTCTCTGTCTCCCCTCTCTCTCTCTCTCTCTCTCTCTCTCTCTCTCTCTCTCTCTCTCTCTCTCTCTCTCTCTCTCTTGTTGTCAGGGCAACAGCCCACGGTGAAAATCTGGGGCCAAAGTAATTAAAAGTTCTTTGAACAGATTAAAACAAATCTGATACAAGATAATTTCAGCTCCTCTGACCCGGTGCTTTCAGGTAAACAATGTGAAACTGAAAACATTCTATTATAGATGAAAAGGTTATCTGTGTCGTCATGGCAATTATCAAATCTACCACACCAACCTTTTCTAAACGGGATGTGAGCCGAGGACCAACTGGATCCAGATAAACAGGCGGATCAAGGTTTAGCCTTTAGCATTGAGCGTTAGAGCGTTAGCAGTGACTGAGTTAGAGCGTTAGCAGTGACTGAGTCAGAGCGTTAGCAGGGACTGAGTTAGAGCGTTAGCAGTGACTGAGTTAGAGCGTTAGCTGTGACTGAGTTAGAGCGTTAGCTGTGACTGAGTTGCATCGTTAGCTGTGACTGAGTTAGAGCGTTAGCTGTGACTGAGTTAGAGCGTTAGCAGTGACTGAGTTAGAGCGTTAGCTGTGACTGAGTTAGAGCGTTAGCTTCTCTTGTTGCACTGTGGTTCATGTGGAACATTTCCTGCAGCTGTAAACTTTGTCTGAAGATGAACAACAACCAGGGTTTGAACGAGTGAAACTTCTTTAAAGAGCAACTGGAAACCTGAACAGGACATTTACACTTTGTCGAGGGTTCAACTCCCAGCCAGTTACTTTAGGTCTCTTCATTATATAGAAGTAAATGATGATACAAATTATTCATAATTAAAATGTGCTCATGTTTTGTCTGAACTGAAGAGCGACAGGATGTCAAAGAGTTATTAGTTATAAACTAAAGTAAAGTTTGTGCTGAATTCTTTGTTCCTTCAGTTTTCCTCAGCTGCTGTTGCTACGGCGATGAAGATGACTTTATCACACTGCGGTTTAAAATAAAGCTCAGAGACATGAACAATTAAGATGTTCGTCAGAGCAGAAACAAACTTGGTCCACGTGGGTCAACACCTTCCTCTGTCTGTTACCATGGCAACTCGAGCTCACGCAGGATCTGAGTGAACGTGATGGAAGTCGACACACGTCCTCGGTCTCTGCCGCTCGCTGTGATTTGTGTTGTTGTGCTCAGAGGACGAGTCGTCAGCTGATCTCATGATTACATCC
The DNA here is from genome assembly GCF_963576545.1 of Limanda limanda. Lineage (NCBI taxonomy): Eukaryota > Metazoa > Chordata > Actinopteri > Pleuronectiformes > Pleuronectidae > Limanda > Limanda limanda. The sequence continues at coordinate 1,858,053 of NC_083649.1, read as the reverse complement.
ACGTCCTCCACGACGCAGACAAAGACACTGAAGAGGCTCCGCAGCTTCTCAGTAATCAGGACGGGAGCTGAGACTCCAGCACCAGGCTCAATGAACTCTGGATTATTATTTATTTATGAATATTTTCACGTTCTCTCCTGCTGAGCCAGAACCTGGGGAAACGTTGTCTGATTCCCAGGATGCTCAGTTCGGTGCCAAAGCTCCTCCAGGGGTTTAATACTCATATTGTAAATATGTTATATTGAAATGACTCCGTGTAGTTTGTTCATGTCGACATGTTTATTTCCAGGGAGGCTGGTGGATGAAAGGAATCAGACGACAACACGATGTGAACACCCGCTGCCGTCGTGACTCAGGAGACGCTCGGCTGCAGGATCTGAATTTATTCAACTGTCGCATCTACGACGGGAGCAGAACTCGGGGGGAAACTCGGCTTCCTGCTCTGCATGAATCCAACACCTCAGGATAATGAGTTAGACGAGTTATATGAAACTAAAACAATAAAATGAAATGAGTTCCACATCTTTCATTTCAATCTTTGCAGCCGTTTAGCTTTGACCTGTTGTTTATTTGTGGCCTCTACGAGACACATGATGAGAAAATACATAACCACAAATGTTATACAAGAAAAGGTGGTTGTACGAGCACAAGCCCCGCCCCTCCTGCCTAGCGAACCAATGGGAAACATGCCGTGTTGTTGCACTGATGCAAACAAACTCACTCACGTGTAGAAGAAGTAAAATCATAGACTGTTAATAAGAATCGATGCAGACTCTGGGTCCAGAAAGTGAAGCCAATGCAAACGTCCCTGAAACCTGTCTTCTGTGTAGTGACCAGCAGGGGGCGACTCCACTGGTAGTTTCTATAGAAATCTAAGAGAAAGTGACTCTTCTTCTCACTTTATAAAGTCAGTAAACATTCAGGAGTTTATGTCTCAGTCTATATTTTCAAGTCTTCTTCAAACAGCTGATGTTCATTTAGTGAATTATGATCATTTAGAGTCAAATAGAAGTATATGTGGGCGTGTCCTTGAACTCTCAGTCAGGCCCCACCCCCTCCTCCAAATATGGTTACATCTGAGTTAGTTTAAATGTGAGAGGGGCAGGGTTTTAAAGTGAGAACTTCCAGCACACAGGCCTCTACTGTCTGTACTGTACACGTGCGTGTGTGTGTGTGTGTGTGTGTGTATGTGTGTGTGTGTGTGTGTCTGTATGTGTGTCACTACTTGATCAAACGTCATGTAGTCACACTTGTGTTACTCACACGACTCTGGTGTGTCACTTGATGTTGAATCAAACTCTCTCTCTTTCCTTGTGTCGATGACTTGGACCTGTGATGTCACTCTGAACCCACTCAGACCGCCGTCCTCTGTTCACTTCATTCTCTCTCTCTCTCTCTCATCCCACGCTCGGGTTCCACTCTCTCTCTCTCTCTCTCTCTCTCTCTCTCTCTCTCTCTCTCTCTCTCTCTCTCTCTCTCTCTGATCATTGTTCTTTCATTTTCTTCGGGCCCATTCATTCTTCGCTCTGTGACTCAGCTCCTTCAGATCCACGAGGTTCAGGCTTTGACGTCCAAGAGAAATAACTTGATGTTGGACCAAGTTGCTGTGAGGTTCATGGTCCTCAGAGGACGACCCCTCCAGTGTGTGGACAGAAGGTAAATAAAAGATGGACGACATGAAAAACTTTAATCCTGATGATGTTTTCTTAACACTTGACATCTATTGCACTTCTGTCCGTCCTGGGAGACGGATCCTCACATGTGTCTCTCTGAGGTTTCTACATATTTTTTGTCCTGACTCTTGTTGAGGGTTTAGGACAGAGGATGTCTCACCATGTTAAAGCCCTATGAGACGAATTGTGATTTGTGAATATGGGCTATACAAATAAAACTTGATTGATTGATTGATTGATTGATTGATTGATTGATTGATGACGGCTCCCAAAAGTGAAGACAAAGGATCTCTATCTCCCCCTGGTGTCCGTCTGCAGTAGAGGTCGTTCACCTCCTCCATGTTCGCAGACGGGACATGAACCTGATTGTTCCCACCATCACGACTGAAAACCAGGACACTGAATATAAATAAACCAGTGACACTTTCCCACACGTCTGTTCAGTCGTCTCTCCCCAGGTATCAGCACTAATGATCCGCCGGCAGCAGCCGCAGCAAAGCATCATGGGAGCTGAGAGACGTCCGGACAAAATCATGAGTCATTATTTTGACAGGCGGCGTTAACGCTTATATCCCCAGGGGATTATTAAAAAGGGACATTTCATCACTTTCAGAATCCCTGTGAGGAAACTGCTGCTAATTGACGTCCATCATAAATATTATAGAAATATAATGTTTGCACAGATGATTTGTTTTTAATACAGGTGATTATACGACGATTTATAACTAATCTCAGTTAATTAATTATGTTAATTTTCTCTTTTTAAAAACCACATCATTATCACTGATATCATTCACATATGTTTGTATAAACTTAATGAAGATGCTGTGGGAAAAAGATTTAAACTTTACAGAGAAGTCAGTTCAAGAAAGTAAAAGCATAATTCAGAAATGTAAGGAAGTGAAAAGACCTAAAAGACTACTGTTAACAAAATAAAAGAGGAAGCGGCTAAATATGAAAAACTTTTTACAGACACTTGAATATAACAGCTCCTCTCCTCATTCTTCTTTTAAATAAGAAAAATTAACTTTATCAATAGAAAAAATAAACTAAAAAAAAATGAACTAAAAACAGGTGTTATTTTGAAAAGGCCAATTTTAAATGAAAGCGTAGTCATAGCGATGAAGCTTCCGTTTGGGTCATGTTCCATCCGCTAACGTGGAGGAGGAGGAGGAGGTTCATGGTCTTTACCACAGGGAACACACACAAACAAACACACACACACACACACACACACACACACACACACACACACACACACACACACACACACACACACACACACACACACACACACTGGTTGATTTGTATTCTCATCAGAATATAAACTGATGGTCGAGAGAGGCAGGAACAGAATGAAGGAGAGAGAGAGAGAGAGAGAGAGAGAGAGAGAGAGAGAGAGAGAGAGAGAGAGGGAGAGAGAGAGAGAGGAGGAGGAGAGGGGGAGGAGTCAGACTGGAGGTGAACACACGGACTCTCTCTCTCTCCATCAGACCGACACACGACGCTCCTCTCTCGGCCGCAGACAGACACAGGGACCGGGCAGAGGACGCAGGACGCAGGACGCAGGACTCAGATTCAGGACTCAGATTCATCTGGCTCGGATCTGGTGCGTCATCTGAACAGAGATGGATGAAGAGAGGATGAATTACAGGTGAGTTTCCTCCATGAACGCGACGTTCACACATGAAACCCGAGTTCCACTGAGACGTGATGTGTGTTTGTCTGAGAGAAGAACACCTGACGGGCAGAATCATGTTAAATCATATTTATATATTTATTTATTAATGTTTTCACTCAGTGCCTGAGTCTGATTGTTGCGTAATGGTGGAATCGATCCGCTCGTTTTGGAGGATTTGACTCAGACGTGGTTCAGATTATCTCAGAGGAAACAGACAGCTGTCAATCAGACCCTCAAACACAGGGGGGGGGGGCACCCAGGGGCCCCACACACCAGGGGGGGGGGGCACCCAGGGGCCCCAAAGGGTCAGGGTCACGACGAAACCATGAGGTCATTGTATTTCCAAACCTGCAGGTTCATAAGATGCTGTTCAAATACTTGAACACCTTACATCATTATAATTGGTAGTATTAGTAATTATTAGTATTAATAATTCGTAGTATTAGTAATAATAATTGTTATTAGTATTATCATTATTATTGTTATGATTCTTCTTCTCATTGGAAAGTTGTGATGTTTGAAGGGTTGAAATCAGTTTCATTTATCACAATTTGTTGGCAATCGAAATCCAAAATCTCGGAGTCTAATAAAAAACTGCTGCAGCATTCACACTTATTATTATTATTATTATTATTTACTCATGTTTTTGTATTTTATTGAGTGTTTATCAGTTCATTTTACATTCAATTGATAAACAAATAATAGAAAGATACATGAATCCATCAGGACAGTGCCTTGCTCGAGGACACTTCAACACACTGACCCTGGAGTTAGCCGCGTTAGCTTAGCTCAAACAAAGACTGAGACCCGACCCAACCTGGTGACTCAGAGGTTAAAGTGCTGACTCGCTGTTTACATCCATGATGCAGAACGCAAAGGCTCATGGGAAAATACTCTGTTCTGTAAAAACCAGTCTGACATGTGACCAGTGGATTCAGAGATCATGAGGCTTCTACCTGTGAGACAGGTTGAGAGGAGGTGAAGGATGTGAAGGAGGTGAAGGAGGTGAAGGATGTGAAGGAGGTGAAGGAGGTGAAGGAGGTGGAGGAGGTGAAGGATGTGAAGGATGTGAAGGAGGTGGAGGAGGTGAAGGATGTGAAGGAGGTGAAGGAGGTGAAGGAGGTGGAGGAGGTGAAGGAGGTGAAGGAGGTGAAGGAGGTGAAGGAGGTGAAGGAGGTGGAGGAGGTGAAGGAGGTGGAGGAGGTGGAGGAGCCTGGTGTCTTGAAGGACATTTCTATTTTCACTCAATATTTGAAGATTCAGCAACAGATCTTTAGGTTTTAATGCTTTTATGACAAATTCTAGATCCTGAATTTGAATCTAGTTGAATTAATTAGTTGATCATTAGAAAACGTTATCAACCATTTCAGTTATGTTTTAATAAAAAAGCTGCACAAATGTTCGTTCCTGTTTCTTTTTTAGTTTTCAAATGTAAATAACAAAAAAACAAGATGGAGAAACCTTTTTTAATATCTACTGCTAACATGGTGGAGGTGGTTTATGACCTTTACTGCAGCCAGCCACCAGGGGGTGTTTGTAGTATTTCTATTCATAGTTAGTTATAGATCGGTTTGGATTGACATGTTACGAGTTGTTGGATAATAACCTTTAATTCTTCCGTCATGTGACGTCCTCTGTCATTCTTCTTGTCTTCTGCTTCTCTTGTTGCTCTGATGTTCTCTCCTGTAAATCCGTTCATCTCCATGTGAAGAACAGATATTAATAGAGTGAGATGAACGTGTGGAGGCTGAGTGTGTTTCCTGAACGCTCCTCGGTCACGAGTGGATCGGTTCCATATCAGTTCTCACAGATTGAGATATCTGCGGCTGTTCCACCTGGTTGCCGGCCCCCCCGCTGCTGAATCACCGCCGCTGAACAAATTCAAATTACAGCGGACACAGGGGTGTGATTCCCAGAGGTGAGGAGGTGGAGGAGGTGGTGGAGGAGGAGGAGGAGGTGGAGGAGGTGGAGGAGGAGGAGGTGGAGGAGGAGGTGGAGGAGGAACAGACGATGACACAAACACCGCGGCTCCACTCGGGCTATAAATGAAACTGTAATTCAGAGAAAATAGAAAAAAAAAACTCAGACGTCAGAGATTTATTTGAGGAATTAAAGAGGAAAACCGGAGATGGAAAAAAATCCTCTTCCTCCAGAAATGAAGCCAAAATATCTCGGTTATGAACGCAGCATCATTTATAGTGAGAGTCTGTGCAGCGGTGAACAACATCATTCTTATCAAACACTCAAAAACACCACAAAACATTCTGATCGTTGATTTCAGCCCAAATATTTCACCCGGATCCCAGAATCCCAGCTCAGCTCCCAGTGAAGCTCAGATTCCCTGAGACTCTGGTTCATGAGATGTTCCTCACGGATCTTTGGAAGAACAGATCCAGTTCCAGGTTCTGGTTCCAGGCTGTGAACCACGAGGTGGATCTTGAGAGACGATGGTTTTGTAAACTCGTCAGCTGTTGATGAAGAGCTGCGGAAATCTCTGAAGAAATTAGCAAACCACCGACAGCTGCTGTTTGTGTGAACGAATCTGCTGCTGCAGCGGAAAATGATTCTGAGCCAATCAGAGGCCAGAGATCAGTCATCTGCTCATCAGGAGGAGAAACTGATGAGCCAAATTATATAAAGAAAAGAAGAAGATGATTTTTCATCTACCTTTAATTTCTACTTCCTCTTTCTTGATGAGAGAAATCAGACGTGTTTTTATGAGTGTGTGTTTGAATTTAAAAGGATGTGTGTGATTGTGTGTTTGAATTTAAAGGGCTTGTGTGTGTTTGTGTGTTTGAATTTAAAGGGCTTGTTTGTGTGTGTGTGTTTGAATTTAAAGGGCTTGTGTGTGTGTGTGTTTGAATTTAAAAGGACGTGTGTGTGTGTGTGTTTGAATTTAAAGTACGTGTCTGTGTGTGTGTGTTTGAATTTAAAGGGCTTGTGTGTGTTGTGTGTTTGAATTTAAAGGGACATGTGTGTGTGTGTTTGAATTTAAAAGGACGTGTGTGTGTTTGAATTTAAAGGACGTGTCTGTGTGTGTGTGTGTTTGAATTTAAAGGGCTTGTGTGTGTTTGTGTGTTTGAATTTAAAGGACGTGTGTGTGTTTGTGTGTTTAAATTTAAAGGGCTTGTGTGTGTTTGTGTGTTTGAATTTAAAAGGACGTGTGTGTGTGTTTGAATTTAAAGGACGTGTCTGTGTGTGTGTGTTTGAACTTAAAGGACGTGTCTGTGTGTGTGTGTTTGAACTTAAAGGGCTTGTGTGTGTTTGTGTGTTTGAATTTAAAGGGCTTGTGTGTGTTTGTGTGTTTGAATTTAAAGGGCTTGTGTGTGTTTGTGTGTTTGAATTTAAAGGGCTTGTGTGTGTTTGTGTGTTTGAATTTAAAGGGCTTGTGTGTGTTTGTGTGTTTGAATTTAAAGGGCTTGTGTGTGTTGGTGTGTTTGAATTTAAAGGACGTGTCTGTGTGTGTGTTTGAATTTAAAGGACGTGTGTGTGTGTGTGTGTGTATTTGAATTTAAAGGACGTGTGTGTGTTTGTGTGTGTGTGTGTGTGTTCGATTGGATGAATTTTTAAATCATGGAGACGACTTAAGAAAAAAAGGAAAACTCTCTGATGTATCCTGATGTTTTTCAGTTTTGTTGTCACTGTGAATGTCTTCTCACACACTCCCCCCCCCCCTCGCTCTGACTCTGATCATGTGACGATGGCTCCTCCTCCTCTCTGTGTCTCTGCAGAGCAGCGTGACGCTGAGGATTCCCGTCGGGATCTGAGACGGAGGAATTCTGGTCCTGGTGGTCGTGGCAGACGGACCCCGACTCCGTCTCCCCCCCCCCCCCCGCCTTCCTGCAGGGACCAGCTGTTTGACCTCACTCGGATGAACTGGTCACATCACCTCTGGGCTTCTGATTGGACGTCGCCTCAGATCACCTGACCTGGCCTCATGCAATGATGTCACATTTTTATCCTTCGTCAGAAAAGACTAAATGTTTTCATCCTCTTCATAAATCTGAGGATTGATTATCGAGGATTTTAAACAGATGTTTATCTGTCGTCTTGTGGAATAACGTGTGAGTTCCTCTCGGGATTCAAACTGTTTCCATCTCAACAAAGATCGTTTCAGCTGCTGGAGTTTATTTATCAAAAATCTGGACGTACGAACAAACACAGAAAGATGTTTTTTTAAATTTTCCTGCAGGTCGACTCATGTTTCCTCATCCAGATGTTTTTCTAACTTCTCAATTTAGAAAAGCTGAAATATCCTTTAATTTATTGATCTGTAAACCAGACAAAAAATTATGAGACTTTATTCAGTGAGAATCAAAGTGAATTTATACAATTAATTGAAGATGTTGTTTTTTATCGACTCATTAACAGGAAAGTTCAGACATGTGACTCTTATTACAAACATCGACCGGATCGTTTCTTAATCTTTGTAGTTTCTTCCATCGTTGCTGATCTCAGAAACTTTTTTATGAAACATTTCAAGTAGAAAACATTTGAACATCTGTTTGATTTCTCTAATCACAAACTTCTCTGGTGATAACTTGACAGACGAAGAGTTCGACTGCTCGTTCCTGAAAGACGTTCTGCAGTTTCTCCAGCTTCCACCTGAGTTTTATTACTTTATTTCCCACGTTGGATTATTTTCATCGACAGTGATCAAAGTTTCACATTCAGTCGTTGGACTCTGGAAACGACTCAGTGAGCTTCTGGACCTTGTGTAGAATCTGACTTCAGCTCTTCCGACCTCTTGGGGAACATGGGCATGTCTCAGGGCACCTACACCTTCCTGGCCTGTTTCTCCGGCTTCTGGTTGGTCTGGGCCCTCGTGGTCATGCTCTGCTGCTTCTGCAGCTTCCTGCAGCGGCGGCTGAAGCGGCGCCGTGAGGAGCGTCTCCGGGAGCAGTGTCTCCGGACTGCAGAGACGGAGCCGCTCAGCTGTCACGCTGCAGGATACCGGCCTCCTCCGCCTCCGCAGCCGCCGCTGCCGCCGCCGCTGCCGCCGCCGCTGCCGCTGCCCAGGGAGCCGCCGCAGTTCTGTCCTCCTCACACGCTGTCGCCGCCACTTCCTCTGCCGGTTCCTCATCCTCTGCCTCAGGCCACCTGGGTCAGCATGCCAGGTAACGTCAAGAGATTCCGTAGTGTGGTTCAAGGTTTTTTGTTATGATACATTTGTTTATTACTTTATATATTTCTTTAAACAAATACACAGTCACACATACTCAAATGTTTCAGTGACCATGACTTTGCTGGTAAAAGAAAATACCCAAGAAAGATATTGTCACGTGACAGAAATCCTCAGGGGCTGTTCAACATGCTCTGCTTGAACTGGCGTGTCACGGTGTTGATGTGCACATGTGACATTTGATCGAAAATTATATCAAAATACAAAATGGATGTAGACGCGAAAGTGAAGCCAATGAGGAATGACTAACGACCAGCAGAGGGCGACAGACCTACTAACAAATACAACGATTTTTGGTATTTGTTTCTGAAGGATGAATGTGAATATGTTTTGTATTTGCAGACCACGTTGATAGTGAATTGTATTTGTTTGGTTCCATTAGCTCCATGTCCCGTCGTCCATCCGATGTTTTCTCCGTTAGTCTCGACAGCGATCTCACCACAGGTCGTCTCTCTCGTTCTCTCACATGAATCTCTTCTCTTCTGCTGAGTGTAAAGTCTCTGACAGATACCAGACCTGTCACTTCCCGTTGGCTTTTTATTTACGAGCCCAATCTGCATTTAATTCAATTAAGACGTTACTTTCTTTATCCCAAAAACGAGAAAAAACGAATAAACTCCACACGTGAGAGAGAGTGGGATTTGGCCGGCGGAGCAGAGGACCGGGGGAGGATTCTCTCATCCTGTGTCAGAGTGTTTTCAGACGGTTTGGTTCCCAGCCTCCAGCTCCCGCCTGCCGGGCAGCGTTCCCCTGCGGGGGGGGCGTCATGGTGACAGCTGCTGCCGCGGCGTGGGCGGTGACTGTGGAGGCCGAGCGCTGACGAGTGAACACGGTGGATTTACACTAGAAACAGAAAGACGACAGGAAAGAGAGAGAGAGAGTCAGCAGCAGCACAGCTGGCAGGACCAGCTCAGATTGATTTCCTCATAACAATATTAAAGAAGTTATTAATCATTGTCATCACGCGTTTGATGAGCGTTTCCATCACAATGAACCGAGTCGGTAATCGATGAAATCTGCAATTGGGCCGTTCGTCTTTTAACAAAATATTTCACATATTCCCACAGCTTAAGTTGAAAAGAATCAATATTGAATTTAAGTGTAATAACAACTAGCTTAAACTTGATTTAACTTTACTACAACGTTACTTTATTGTATTGTTGACAGTACTTTAGCCAACAGGAAGGACACATAGTGATGATGTAAATATGACTCAAGTACCACAATAACCTTAATAATCCGTACACATAGGAAACCTTGAAGTGAGTGATCCAGGTGTCGTGATTATATCGGATCTTGAGTCTCAGGCAGAGACCACAAAAATGTGGTGAGAAAGAATGAGAAGTAAATCATGAAGAGAAGAAAACAAACAGAACACAGATGAATGTGAGACGGAGGAAAAGAGCATCAGCTGCTGTCGAAGAGGTTTAACGAGCCGAGTCCGACAGTAACGATAAAACAAAAGGTCGCTGGAGCCGCGGTCACAAAGCAGACTGATGAACTGCTTCAGTCTCCAGGCAGCAGCGCGGCTAAAAGAGAGGAAGGTGCCGACCAGCTGAGAGAAGCCCGGGGCCGAGCCAGGAGCCGATAGAGAAGAGCTGGAGTCGAGAGAGAAGAGCTGGAGTCGAGAGAGGAGCTGGGAGCAGATAGAGAGGAGCTGGGAGTCGATAGAGAGGAGCTGGAGTCGATAGAGAGGAGCTGGGAGTCGATAGAGAGGATCTGGAGTCGATAGAGAGGAGCTGGGAGTCGATAGAGAGGAGCTGGAGTCGATAGAGAGGAGCTGGAGTCGATAGAGAGGAGCTGGGAGTCGATAGAGAGGAGCTGGGAGTCGATAGAGAGGAGCTGGGAGTCGATAGAGAGGAGCTGGGGCCGATAGAGAGGAGCTGGGGCCGATAGAGAAGAGCTGGGAGTCGATAGAGAGGAGCTGGAGTCGATAGAGAGGAGCTGGGAGTCGATAGAGAGGAGCTGGAGTCGATAGAGAGGAGCTGGAGTCGATAGAGAAGAACTGGGGCCGATAGAGAGGAGCTGGGGCCGATAGAGAAGAGCTGGGAGTCGATAGAGAGGAGCTGGAGTCGATAGAGAGGAGCTGGGAGTCGATAGAGAGGAGCTGGAGTCGATAGAGAGGAGCTGGAGTCGATAGAGAGGAGCTGGGAGTCGATAGAGAGGAGCTGGGAGTCGATAGAGAGGATCTGGAGTCGATAGAGAGGAGCTGGGAGTCGATAGAGAGGAGCTGGAGTCGATAGAGAGGAGCTGGAGTCGATAGAGAGGAGCTGGAGTCGATAGAGAGGAGCTGGAGTCGATAGAGAGGAGCTGGAGTCGATAGAGAGGAGCTGGGGCCGATAGAGAGGAGCTGGGAGTCGATAGAGAGGAGCTGGGAGTCGATAGAGAGGAGCTGGGAGTCGATAGAGAGGAGCTGGAGTCGATAGAGAGGAGCTGGGAGCAGATAGAGAGGAGCTGGGAGTCGATAGAGAGGAGCTGGGGGTCGATAGAGAGGTGCTGAAGATAGAGAGGAGCTGGAGTCGATAGAGAGGAGCTGGAGTCGATAGAGAGGAGCTGGGAGTCGATAGAGAGGAGCTGGGAGTCGATAGAGAGGATCTGGAGTCGATAGAGAGGAGCTGGGAGTCGATAGAGAGGAGCTGGAGTCGATAGAGAGGAGCTGGAGTCGATAGAGAGGAGCTGGAGTCGATAGAGAGGAGCTGGAGTCGATAGAGAGGAGCTGGAGTCGATAGAGAGGAGCTGGGGCCGATAGAGAGGAGCTGGGAGTCGATAGAGAGGAGCTGGGAGTCGATAGAGAGGAGCTGGGAGTCGATAGAGAGGAGCTGGGAGTCGATAGAGAAGAGCTGGAGTCGATAGAGAGGAGCTGGGAGTCGATAGAGAGGAACTGGGAGTCGATAGAGAGGAGCTGGAGTCGATAGAGAGGAGCTGGGAGTCGATAGAGAGGAGCTGGAGTCGATAGAGAGGAGCTGGGAGTCGATAGAGAGGAGCTGGGAGTCGATAGAGAGGAGCTGGGAGTCGATAGAGAGGAGCTGGAGTCGATAGAGAGGAGCTGGAGTCGATAGAGAGGAGCTGGAGTCGATAGAGAGGAGCTGGGAGTCGATAGAGAGGAGCTGGGAGTCGATAGAGAGGAGCTGGAGTCGATAGAGAGGAGCTGGAGTCGATAGAGAGGAGCTGGAGTCGATAGAGAGGAGCTGGGAGTCGATAGAGAGGAGCTGGGAGTCGATAGAGAGGAGCTGGGAGTCGATAGAGAGGAGCTGGGAGTCGATAGAGAGGAGCTGGAGTCGATAGAGAGGAGCTGGGAGTCGATAGAGAGGAACTGGGAGTCGATAGAGAGGAGCTGGGAGTCGATAGAGAGGAGCTGGGAGTCGATAGAGAGGAGCTGGGAGTCGATAGAGAGGAGCTGGAGTCGATAGAGAGGAGCTGGAGTCGATAGAGAGGAGCTGGAGTCGATAGAGAGGAGCTGGGAGTCGATAGAGAGGAGCTGGGAGTCGATAGAGAGGAGCTGGAGTCGATAGAGAGGAGCTGGGAGCAGATAGAGAGGAGCTGGGAGTAGATAGAGAGGAGCTGGGAGTCGATAGAGAGGAGCTGGGAGTCGATAGAGAGGAGCTGGAGTCGATAGAGAGGAGCTGGGAGCAGATAGAGAGGAGCTGGGAGTAGATAGAGAGGAGCTGGGAGTCGATAGAGAGGAACTGGGAGTCGATAGAGAGGAGCTGGAGTCGATAGAGAGGAGCTGGGAGTCGATAGAGAGGAGCTGGAGTCGATAGAGAGGAGCTGGAGTCGATAGAGAGGAGCTGGGAGTCGATAGAGAGGAGCTGGGGCAGATAGAGAGGAGCTGGTGTCGATAGAGAGGAACTGGGAGTCGATAGAGGGGAGCTGGAGTCGATAGAGAGGAGCTGGAGTCGATAGAGAGGAGCTGGGAGTCGATAGAGAGGAGCTGGGAGCAGATAGAGAGGAGCTGGGAGTCGATAGAGAGGAGCTGGGAGTCGATAGAGAGGAGCTGGAGTCGATAGAGAGGAGCTGGGAGTCGATAGAGAGGAGCTGGAGTCGATAGAGAGGAGCTGGAGTCGATAGAGAGGAGCTGGGAGCAGATAGAGAGGAGCTGGGAGTAGATAGAGAGGAGCTGGGAGTCGATAGAGAGGAGCTGGAGTCGATAGAGAGGAGCTGGGAGTCGATAGAGAGGAGCTGGGAGTCGATAGAGAGGAGCTGGGAGTCGATAGAGAGGAGCTGGAGTCGATAGAGAGGAGCTGGGAGCAGATAGAGAGGAGCTGGGAGTAGATAGAGAGGAGCTGGGAGTCGATAGAGAGGAGCTGGGAGTCGATAGAGAGGAGCTGGGAGTCGATAGAGAGGAGCTGGGAGTCGATAGAGAGGAGCTGGAGTCGATAGAGAGGAGCTGGAGTCGATAGAGAGGAGCTGGAGTCGATAGAGAGGAGCTGGGGCAGATAGAGAGGAGCTGGGAGTCGATAGAGAGGAGCTGGGAGTCGATAGAGAGGAGCTGGAGTCGATAGAGAGGAGCTGGGACTCGATAGAGAGGAGCTGGGAGTCGATAGAGAGGAGCTGGGAGTCGATAGAGAGGAGCTGGAGTCGATAGAGAGGAGCTGGGAGTCGATAGAGAGGAGCTGGAGTCGATAGAGAGGAGCTGGAGTCGATAGAGAGGAGCTGGGAGTCGATAGAGAGGAGCTGGGAGTCGATAGAGAGGATCTGGAGTCGATAGAGAGGAGCTGGGAGTCGATAGAGAGGAGCTGGAGTCGATAGAGAGGAGCTGGAGTCGATAGAGAGGAGCTGGAGTCGATAGAGAGGAGCTGGAGTCGATAGAGAGGAGCTGGAGTCGATAGAGAGGAGCTGGGGCCGATAGAGAGGAGCTGGGAGTCGATAGAGAGGAGCTGGGAGTCGATAGAGAGGAGCTGGGAGTCGATAGAGAGGAGCTGGGAGTCGATAGAGAAGAGCTGGAGTCGATAGAGAGGAGCTGGGAGTCGATAGAGAGGAACTGGGAGTCGATAGAGAGGAGCTGGAGTCGATAGAGAGGAGCTGGGAGTCGATAGAGAGGAGCTGGAGTCGATAGATAGGAGCTGGGAGTCGATAGAGAGGAGCTGGGAGTCGATAGAGAGGAGCTGGGAGTCGATAGAGAGGAGCTGGAGTCGATAGAGAGGAGCTGGAGTCGATAGAGAGGAGCTGGAGTCGATAGAGAGGAGCTGGGAGTCGATAGAGAGGAGCTGGGAGTCGATAGAGAGGAGCTGGGAGTCGATAGAGAGGAGCTGGGAGTCGATAGAGAGGAGCTGGGAGTCGATAGAGAGGAGCTGGAGTCGATAGAGAGGAGCTGGAGTCGATAGAGAGGAGCTGGAGTCGATAGAGAGGAGCTGGGAGTCGATAGAGAGGAGCTGGAGTCGATAGAGAGGAGCTGGGAGCAGATAGAGAGGAGCTGGGAGTAGATAGAGAGGAGCTGGGAGTCGATAGAGAGGAGCTGGGAGTCGATAGAGAGGAGCTGGGAGTCGATAGAGAGGAGCTGGAGTCGATAGAGAGGAGCTGGGAGCAGATAGAGAGGAGCTGGGAGTAGATAGAGAGGAGCTGGGAGTCGATAGAGAGGAACTGGGAGTCGATAGAGAGGAGCTGGAGTCGATAGAGAGGAGCTGGGAGTCGATAGAGAGGAGCTGGAGTCGATAGAGAGGAGCTGGAGTCGATAGAGAGGAACTGGGAGTCGATAGAGAGGAGCTGGAGTCGATAGAGAGGAGCTGGAGTCGATAGAGAGGAGCTGGAGTCGATAGAGAGGAGCTGGGGCCGATAGAGAGGAGCTGGGAGTCGATAGAGAGGAGCTGGGAGTCGATAGAGAGGAGCTGGGAGTCGATAGAGAGGAGCTGGGAGTCGATAGAGAGGAGCTGGAGTCGATAGAGAGGAGCTGGGAGTCGATAGAGAGGAACTGGGAGTCGATAGAGAGGAGCTGGGAGTCGATAGAGAGGAGCTGGGAGTCGATAGAGAGGAGCTGGGAGTCGATAGAGAGGAGCTGGAGTCGATAGAGAGGAGCTGGAGTCGATAGAGAGGAGCTGGAGTCGATAGAGAGGAGCTGGGAGTCGATAGAGAGGAGCTGGGAGTCGATAGAGAGGAGCTGGAGTCGATAGAGAGGAGCTGGGAGCAGATAGAGAGGAGCTGGGAGTAGATAGAGAGGAGCTGGGAGTCGATAGAGAGGAGCTGGGAGCTGATAGAGAGGAGCTGGAGTCGATAGAGAGGAGCTGGGAGTAGATAGAGAGGAGCTGGGAGTCGATAGAGAGGAACTGGGAGTCGATAGAGAGGAGCTGGAGTCGATAGAGAGGAGCTGGGAGTCGATAGAGAGGAGCTGGAGTCGATAGAGAGGAGCTGGAGTCGATAGAGAGGAGCTGGGAGTCGATAGAGAGGAGCTGGGGCAGATAGAGAGGAGCTGGGAGTAGATAGAGAGGAGCTGGAGTCGATAGAGAGGAGCTGGGAGTAGATAGAGAGGAACTGGGAGTCGATAGAGAGGAGCTGGGAGTAGATAGAGAGGAGCTGGAGTCGATAGAGAGGAGCTGGAGTCGATAGAGAGGAGCTGGGAGTCGATAGAGAGGAACTGGGAGTCGATAGAGAGGAGCTGGAGTCGATAGAGAGGAGCTGGGAGTCGATAGAGAGGAGCTGGAGTCGATAGAGAGGAGCTGGAGTCGATAGAGAGGAGCTGGAGTCGATAGAGAGGAGCTGGGAGTCGATAGAGAGGAGCTGGGGCAGATAGAGAGGAGCTGGTGTCGATAGAGAGGAACTGGGAGTCGATAGAGAGGAGCTGGAGTCGATAGAGAGGAGCTGGAGTCGATAGAGAGGTACTGGGAGTCGATAGAGAGGAGCTGGGAGTCGATAGAGAGGAGCTGGGAGCAGATAGAGAGGAGCTGGGAGTCGATAGAGAGGAGCTGGAGTCGATAGAGAGGAGCTGGGAGTCGATAGAGAGGAACTGGGAGTCGGTAGAGAGGAGCTGGGAGTCGATAGAGAGGAACTGGGAGTCGGTAGAGAGGAGCTGGGAGTCGATAGAGAGGAGCTGGGAGTCGATAGAGAGGAACTGGGAGTCGATAGAGAGGAGCTGGGAGTCGATAGAGAGGAACTGGGAGTCGGTAGAGAGGAGCTGGGAGTCGATAGAGAGGAGCTGGAGTCGATAGAGAGGAGCTGGGAGTCGATAGAGAGGAACTGGGAGTCGGTAGAGAGGAGCTGGAGTCGATAGAGAGGAGCTGGGAGTCGATAGAGAGGAGCTGGGAGTCGATAGAGAGGAGCTGGGAGCAGATAATATATACATATCTATATATATATATATATATGACCCACACGCTGCTTCCCTCCTAACATACGTGTGTGATCCTGTAACTCTCTGTGACTGATGTGATCACTGAGCTCCACATGTCACCGATCACGTTCTCCTCATATTAATGCAGAAATCACCACAGTTACATTCATCCTCTCAGAACTTGGCTGCTGCTTCAAACAAACTCCAGATCCTCGAGGTGGAACCAGGGTGGTTTCTGTGGAGCTCAGGTTTATTTAAAGGCGTCGGCAGATGATGCTCCGAGCAGATCAACAGAGGAGTCAGGACGCAGGGTGGATCTGAAGGTATCTGAGATGGAGAGATCACTGTCTGTGGGGTTTTCAGGAGAGATGGATGAGCTGCACTTCAGAATGATAACTTCTTAGTTTCTGACTCGATATATCGATCTGTGCAGATTCACAAACCTGAGAATAGAAGCTGCATTCAGTAAACACATGTTTGTATCTCAGGGAGGTTTGAATAGCAGGTCGGACATGTGGTCATGTGACCCCGACCACCTCCGAGTATAGTCTGTCGTGATTGGATGGCTGTCCGACAGCAGCAGAGATGAGAGAGGACGAATCAATCAGCTGTCTCTTCCATCATAACACCCTCCGATGTCACTTCCTGGTCGGATTGTATCGTAGATTCAAAGTGAAACTTGAGATTAACCCGATCTTCTTCTTCTTCTTCTTCTTCTTCTTCTTCTTCTTCTTCTTCTTCTTCTTCTTCTTCTTCTTCTTCTTCTTCTTCTTCTTCTTCTTCTTCTTCTTCTTCTTCTTCTTCTTCTTCTTCTTCTTCTTCTTCTTCTTCTTCTTCTTCTCCCTCCAGACGCCGACGTGCTCGGGAAGCCGCCCTGCTACGAGGTGGCCGTCCTGATGGAGGACCCTCCTCCGCCCTACAGCGAGGTCTTGGCCGACCCACGGGGGGGCACCTACCTGAAGCCCGCCCCGCCTCGAGCAGCGCCCCCCCCGCTCAGCGAGCACCAGGACCCTGCGCCCGTGTTCACGTGCGAGACCAGCAAGCTTCCTGTGGCGAGCGTGTTCCCCGGCCGAGGCTACTCCTCCCTGATCCGCCTCCCCTCCTCCCAGCGCTGGGACTCGCTGGGTCACCTCCTGTCCAACATGGACCTGAACCACAACAACCTCACGCCGCCGCCGCCGCGCTCCCTGCAGGACTCCGCCGCCATGGCGACCATGCCACGCCGCGAGCCCCGGACTCAGCACGACGGCCTCGGGATCAGAGGCGGAGTACAAGGACTTCACGGGGGGATCCAGAGACTTCAAGGGGGGATCCCGGGATTCCAGGGAGAGTTCCAGGGGCTCGGGGGGGTGCACAGGCTGAGGGGCCTGGAGTCCGGCTGTGGCCTCCCCACAGCCTGCCCCCTGCTGGGCCGGAGCACGGCGGTTTAGAGCCGGACGTTTCCCGACCGGCTCCCGAGTCGCTCCGTCTCTGAGGAGCTTCCCCCAGGAGATCATGACTTCCTGCCCCCCCGCCTCCAGCAGCAGGAGCCGAGTCTCTCATTCCCCACAGAGATGAAAGAGATGAAAGAGGGTTAAAGTGCTGCGGAGGTGCCGGGGGTTCAATTCCCTGCGCTGCCCGGTGGGCGGAGCCTCACTTCCTCTGCTGAGACTCTGCATGCGTGTGTGGGCAAAACAGGAAGTAACAGCGTTTCAAAGCGTGCTGAGTCATGGAGGTGTCCTGCTGTCATTCAACGTTAATTGAGTCGAGGTTCTTCTAACGAGACGAGGAGGGAGGAGGGAGGAGGGAGGAGGGAGGAGGAGGGAGAAGGGAACGAGTCGGTAATGAGCTGGAGGGGCGAGCGACAAAATGAGCAACGAGCGCCGCTGCTCCTGAGCCTTTCATCACGTCCTCCTCCTCTTTTCAAGTGTCCTCTTCTCCTTCTCTCCATCGCTCTCCTCGGCGCCCCAGCAACCTATTGTACCAGTCTGCTGTTGCCATGGCTCCCAGGAGCTGTCTGTTGCCCACGACGACATCCCCTCCTTTTATCTGCTCTGATTTTTGAACGCTCTGTTCGCAGCTCGCCTCTCGTCTGAAGGACCGGGAGCATGAACAGAGAGAACTGAGCCGAGCTTCACGGAGACAGAACTCTGTTACACGCTGCTCGGTTAACGAGGTTCAGCCTGGAGGTCACGACCCTTTGAGCCTAAACTCTCACTTACAGATTTAATATCATTCTTTTTAGCTTTGTGACAAACGCCTTCTCTCCTGTTCACCTGCCGACCTGCGTGGTCCAGTAATTCATGAAGTGGTAAAAAGGTACCAGGTTAAAAATGGCAAAATAAAAGATCACTTTTGTGTAAAGTTGTTCAAGTATTTTTATTTCTCACCAACAAACATACGATTAAATAGAACTCAGTAGAAATAATAATACGTCCACTAAGGCCCAACAATCCTACACAGGACTGTAGTTAATAGAAATATAGAATACACAGGAAGTGATCTGATAACTGATCTATTTCCTCCACTTAGGATGTTTGTGTTTCACACGTTGTTTATTTATTCGTTGGTCAGACAGATTTCCACAGAACTCGGTGGGATATCAACCTATTTGGCCGTGGATCTAAACAAAGGGGCGAATTCCAGAAACTTTTTATTCAAACAAAAGCTCAATTCTGTATCTGCTCCTAATTCTGCAGCCAAACAGACCATAATGATTTCTAGCCTCATCTCTTTACCAAGTGAGCCGGAGGGAGGAGGCCTGGGCCGGGAAGGTTTTGCATAATTCCTGCTGCCTCGCCGCCAGTCATGGTTTATGCAAATGTTGGCCGGCATGTGATGATGAGGAGGAAGTCTGCTCGACGGACGAAGAGTTTCAGGAGCTTCAGTGTTTTCTGTGCAGAGAAGCTTCCTGTGACACGGAGCTTTTTCACTTTAACATTCACACAAACCTTTATAAAGGAACTGGAGATTCACGATTTGTCTCCTTTAAGAGCAGTGAACAAAGGTTTCAGTTGATAAAAACTAGGGTTGCAAAATTCCGGGAATATTCAAAGTTGGAAACTTTCCATGGGAATTAACGGGAATAAACGGGAATTAACGGGAATAAACGGGAATATACAGGAATTAACGGGAATAAACGGGAATATACAGGAATTAACGGGAATAAACAGGAATATACGGGAATTAACGGGAATAAACTGGAAATGTTGTGGGTAATTTATACTAACTGTATTTACCTTGTCATATACAGACATAAATATAAACATTTTGTTTTGTCATAGGCTGATTTGAGCCCTGAGGAAACTTTGGGCACTTGACTATATGCTTCTGCATCGTTGTGTCATTCTTAACATAGGTCTTTGCACAGTATTTGCAAATGTACACAGCCTTTCCTTCTACATTGGATGAGGTGAAATGTCTCCACACATGAGAGAGTGCACGTGGCATTGTTCTGTAGAATAAGATGAGAAAAAAGTTTGTAAAAAAACGCTAATGCAATGCCAGAGATATAAATAGTTAGCCAAACAATTGGAATCGTCTGTAAACATATTTTACAATTGATGGATAAATGAATGGAAATAGTCTAGATGAACAGATGAACAATCCTCAATCAGCATGCTAATATATTTTCCCAGTAATATCATGGAAACTTACCTGACTAGTCCTTCACTCTACAGCAGGCCTCAATAGTCCTGCTGTAGAGTGAAGCATGCTGGGAGTTATCTGTGCATGTGATGGAAGAATGCACAGTGGAGGCTTGGAACTCATGTTCCATACATCTTTAAAATAGAGTTTTGAACGATGTTTTTACTGTTCAGCGTTTAATTTGCGTATTTTTTTTTTTTCAAAATTCCCAAAATTCCCGAGCTAAAGTTCCCATGGAAAGTTTCCGGAAAGTTTCCGGAAATTTACCGGAATCTTTCCGCCCCTTTGCAACCCTAATAAAAACACATGTTGCAGGTGGGATCAAATCTCTGGTCTCTAACATGAAATGTGTTCATTCTTCTGAGGATCACACATCCTGGCGCTGGACGTAGAGAACGTGTCCGACGTAGAGTCCGTTATCGTCACGTTGATATCTGCAGTCACGAGTTCTGGTCCAGTTGTATCCTCAGACTTTCGAAGGAGGAACATGTGTAAAAATACTCCACAGACGCTGCAGGAAGCCGTCAGTCATCTGAGTCACTGTCTCATTCTGAACGATCGTAGTGGAGCCTTCAGGCTGATGAGTCACTGATAATCAAACATTACGTGTTCACACCTTCAGATCACACTGAGAAACGGATTACGCAACTCGATCTGAGCATCTGAGTTTTGAGTTGTGCATTTCACAAACTGATGATTCAAGGTTATATAAAGAGAGCGAGTTCGTCCAGTTCAGTTTCCTCCACGAAGAACCTGCTCAGTTATGAAACCTCTTTGGAAACGAACAGGATCATCAACTGGTGATGAGAAAAACACCAGAGTTCATACAAGTGGATTTCTTTATGTCTCCATTTGAGTGTTTAATTTCTCATACTCATTTTTTGATGTATGAAAAAGAGAGAATTATACAAGTTCCCCATACAAGTGTCTGAACGATGATATCTACGTGTTGATCTCTACTACGTTAGAAACAGTAATAAGTTTCATAAACCTTCAGTCTGACTCGATGATGGAGCTGACAACGTGAAGCTAACGTTAGATAAACTCATTCTTCATCAGCTCTGACTTAGCAATAAGCATATTGAGGTGCAAAGCTAATAATATAGTTCAGACTCTGACTCGCTGCCTTAGCCTGTAAAGCTACCAATGCATCAGAGCTCGTGAACAGATTTAAATCCGTGAAGCAGTTTCCTGAGAGTTGGACGCTCAGTGCGTCTCCGTCTCATTTCGTCCTCCATGAGTTTCTTCTGCTCCATCGAACCCGACTCGTCTCTTCATATCAAACCCGGGAGCATCTGTGATGGAGGACGTGTTGCCTGGCAACATGCTCGGCCTTGTTTACATGTGTTAAAGAGAGAACATCAACCCCCCCCCTCCCCTTCGACACTCTGTCCCATCACCACGGTAACCGCTGGGCATCGGCTGCTCCCCCCCCCCCCGTCTCTGCTGGCGTCGTCCCGCTGTCATCAGGAAACCTCGGCTGCATCATCAACGTTCCCACGGCAACGACAGGAGATCAACGCTTCACCTCTGACCTGAAGCAAACTTTATTAACAGTGACGCAACGAACATTTATCTGATGTTTGTGTTTGTGTCAGTTGTTACGTATTAAAGAGACTGAAGGTTAGTAAACACTCCAGCATATCCCATAATGCATCAGTCATCCACCAAATGCACCACTCCAGCGGCAGTGCGGCCATTAACTTGTTTTAAACGTTAAAGCAACAACTTTTTTTTTTTTAATATTCTTTTTATTGGTTTTTAACCGTTTTATAGTACAAACATTAGAAAAACAAAACAGACAACAAAACAAACAAAACAACAACAAAAAAGTCCCACCCCAAACTAACAATGAGCACTGCAATATATATCCTTACACATATATATACACATATACATCCATGTATACACAAACATACATACATACACAATCAGCAGGATGACAGGAGACAGGCAAAGGGAATAGCGTGTATAAAATAAAAAGAATGAAACAAAATAAAATAAAAAAGCAGTCAGGCCCCCTCTTCCAGAAAAAGATTATGAGTTATGGTTTCTGTAAGAAGGAATGCACCGGTTCCCAGATCCTCCAGATTTGTGATTAAGGTCATGGGTCAACTTCTCAACAGGAAAAAGAGCAGAAATCTGTGATATCCACATGTCGACTGTAGGGACCTGAGGGGTTGACCACCTCAGCAAAATACATTTTTTAGCCAAAAATAAAAGAATTATCAACAAAGAATTGGTGTCCGCATCAAAGAGATTGTCAAGGGTATGACTGAGGAGACAGAAAGAGGAAGTCAGCAAAAATATTTCACCCGTGACCTCCTGAATTACAGAGTGTACCCCCTTCCAGAAAGTCTGAACAAGTGAATAAATGTACCTATTTTACATTTATAACAAAGGTTAGAGGTGTCAGGGAACATTCTCTGGAGGTGAACAGGTGTGTAATAGGTTCTAAAAAAAATGTAAAGTTCTGTTCATGTATGGAGATTGAGGAACATTTAGGGAAAACCCCACTACAGATCTTGTCCCAGTCTATAGGGTTAAACGTCACCTCCAGGTCGCGCTCCCATACCGGCTTCAAAGAGTCATAACCTGAAGATTCAAAATAAAGTAGTGAAACATAAATCTTTGATATCAGTTTTTTGGGAGACTTAGCCAGAATTATTGTGTTTTCCAACTCTGACAGTCCCATGCGAATCTTGCCTGTCCTCAGAAGGGACCCTATGAAGTGACGAATTTGGAGATACTTATAAAAGTCTTTGTGAGGAATATTAAAATCAGCCCTGATTTGCTCAAATGGTTTAACAGAGCCGGAGTCCAACAGGTCCATAAAGTTCGATAGGCCCTTAGATGCCCACTCCATCAGACCAATACTCCTAATCTGTGCTGGTAAATCTGGATTCAGAGCCAGGGGAGATCGGAGAGAGAAGACAGGAGGAATATTCTGGTATTTCCTCACGTCTCGCCAGACTAGGAGTGTGTTATAAACAATTATGTTATTCTTGAGATGATTTAAATGATCTATATTATTGATGAATGGAAGGGAAGTAAGTTTTCTGGGATAACAAGACATCATTTGAAGTTGTGCTGACCAATAGTATATTTGTAGAGAAGGCAGGGACAAGCCTCCGAGATCCTTTGGCTTAGTAAGAGTAGAGAACTTAACTCTTGGGTGTTTATTGTTCCAAATATAGCGAAATACATGAGAATTCAGAGACTTAAAAAATGCAGAGGTCAGATAGCACGGGAGATTTTGAAATAAATAGTTCTATCGAGGAAGAATAATAATTTTTATAGTGTTGATTCTCCCGAGTAAAGAAGTTGGTAGGGAGGCCCATTTTGTCAGATCGTTCTTAACCCTTTGAATTAGAGGTGAGTAATTAGTTTCAAACAGATTATTTAAATCAGGGGTGACAAAGATACCTAAATATTTAAAACCCCTCCTGGACATTTGGAAAGGAGATTGTATAGACATATCCTGGGGGAGAGCAACAACTTTTTAACCTGTAAGTAAACTCTGGGTCCAGAAAGTGAAGCCAATGTGGAAGAGCCTGAAACCTGTGTTCTGTGTGCTGACCAGCAGGGGGCGACTCCACTGGTAGTTTCTATAGAAATCTACAGAAAATGACTCTACTTCTAACTTTATAATGTCAGTAAACATTCAGGAGTTGAACATCAGCTGTTTGAAGAAGCCTTGAAACTAGAGACTGTCTGTTCAGTATCTTAGGAACATAGAAACACGTCTGTTCAGTACCTGACCTCCTCTCACCCCCCCACCCCCCCACTGAGCCTCTGTTATATAAAACCATGTTCACCATGTGACGCCTCTGATCTTCAGCAGGAGAACAAGGGATCAACTGAGGCCCGAACCAGAAAAACCAATATCAGGACGAGTTTACACAACAAACTGTTCTCAGCTCCGAGCAGCTCATGTAAACACGTTATGAAATGTGGAAGAATCTCAAGGAACAGGAACATTCCTATAAATCAATGGAGCAGTGCAGAAAACGGTGCGAACAATTATAATAATTTCCATGCATAATATTCACAACATTATCACCTCGGCCAGACGTGGTGTTCTCACCTCTGTTCGTTTCTTCATCAGCAGAAACGACTGAGCAGATTTCTGTCGGCACATATTTCTACTCAAACCTCTTCGGTACTTTGCTGAGCTTCACTCAGAGGAAAGTGTGACGCAGATCATGTTCACATGTTGGATTATGGATCTTCTGGGCTTCACCTGCATGATTTTATAACAGACATTCACTTTAATAATCTACATTTCTGATAGTTGGAAACTGAACCTTTGATTTATTAAGTGTTCCACCTTCATGTGACCCAGTAACGTCTGAGCTGGTTCCTACATTCTGCATAGATCTGCCTTCATATAGAAACTGAGATTCTTCCCTTAGAGCCTCTTTACCTGCAGAGATATTCTCATGTACATCTGATGAGTTTGTATTTTCCACAATCGACTATAAATCTTTTTATGAGCCACTGAAATATAGTGTGAGACGCCCCCTGCTGGCCCATTACACACTGTGATGGGTCAATTTAACACCGTTTATAAAGATATTAAATGTTCTAGTTAGACGAATCAACACAACATTGTATAAACTGTATAAAAAGAAACATGTGTCTTTTCAATCGTTTTAATATTTGATGTGGAACCAGGTTTATTCTCGTTTAACTCTTTCTTCTTCCTCGTGTCTCTGAGGAGAAATAAAAACCTCTGGAACTCGAAGACGCTCGACTCAGAGTCTCTGTAATCACGACTCATTTCCTCTGATTAAGGAGCGATTAGAGGAGGCCGCCCCCCCCGACCCCCTCAGCCAGCTGATTGGACGACCTCTGAGCTGCTCCAACACGTCGGCCTGATTGAAGTTGAATTCCTATTTTCTAATGTTTCCGTTGGATCAGGAACGAGCAGTGAAATGATTCAAGGTCAAAGACACAAAGACACAATGAGAAGCAGCAAATAGATTCAGTTCAGTTAAATCAATCAAAGCTCTTCACACGTTAACACTGTAACGACTCATTATCGATCCTGCTTCTTCTGAAAGACACAGACTGAAAGATTGAACATCTGATCCTGTTTCCTCATTTAAAGACGACATATTATATCATATTTTATTATATATAATGTTATTTCTATCACGAGTTGATTGACTTTCAGCAAATCGAATGGCTCCGTTGACGTGACGTCATGAAGAGATGAGATTTTCTTTCCTATAATTGTGAAACATCCGATCAGCAGAGAACAGACGATCATACAAACACACAACGTAAAACTGACGACACCATCAGATGGTTCAGTTCGGTTGTTATAACACTATTATAGAATAACCATAATAAATATTGTTATATTTCCACCTAAGTGAAGTTTCATGTGAAACAAGGGAAACTGGAAGTCAGAGTTACATCATATTACTTTATATTAAATGCAGTGATTTTAGTATTTATCATGTCAACAAGAATTTACACATCAGACAAAAACTTTAACTTCTTGCCTAACAACCAGACTCAGCTTTGGACAGCTCACACACACCTGCAGGTTGATTCTGCACAAAGAGAAGTTCTGTCGGAGCTGCAGGTTCAGGTTTAACATGTCAGATATCAGCTGTTAATTAATTCCATTTAGAAATCAGAGTTTAATTTGACTGAAATGAAGAATGTCTCTGTTTAACGTGAGACCTTGAGGCTGAAGGACAAACTGCAGCTCCTGAAGTCTCCGGTCCTGGAGACACGATGAGAGACGAGGACTCGAGGATCAGGTGGAAACGACCCTGAAGGTCGAGGTGATGACAGCGAGACGGAGGAGGAGACATTCACAGACGTCTGGCTTCATGAGAACGTCTCGTTTTAACTCTTTCATCCTGAGTTTAGACTTTAGGTCACATTGAGGAGTTGCATTATGGGAAATCTGTTTAGAAGATGGTTACTGACGGTTACAGACATGAGGTGGAGGAGACGTTTGAACTGTTGTTTATTATGAACAGAAACAGGAGGACAGGATGTGACAGAGTTCAAAGATTATCCGGTGACGCCATCTAGTGGTGGAGGTGTGAACCAGCAGCTTCACAATCATCAGCTCTACTTTAACATGACGTCATTATAAATATGAAATTTTATCAGATGCCTTCCTATTAGTCTTATAATAATCAGAATAAATGTTTCATCCTCCATCTTCCAGGGTCTAAGTGGGTGAGACACTGATGCTTTTATTTTGTAAATCAGAAGAATCCTTGTTTTCATCTTTTATCCTTTTTGCAGAAAGAACAGAAACGTTCCCAACATGTCGTGGAAGCTTCAGCTCGTGGACGCGGAGGCGGAGGAAGAACAGAACGTGCACTGAGGAGGATTTACAAGCCATTTAATCTTGAATTCAGTCGTAAAATCATACAAAAGGAGTGAAAAAGGTCGACAGGAAGCCACAGCCTGACGTGATTCAGGAGTTTCAGATACACCAGAATAAATAAAAGATTTCACCGTCTTCTTTTCTGTTTCTTTTAGCGATAAATACAAGATTAAGTGACTTGCTGAGTGTTGGGAGGGAGGAAGGGAGGAAGGGGGGGGAGGTGAAAAAGAGGAGAGCAAAGAAAGAGGGAGTGAAGAGGAGGAACACAGGAGCTGTAATGATGCACTGTATTAGTTTCATAATGTGTTATTAAAGCACTACAGAGCTGGTCGTCTCTACCAAGCAGCAGCGGCTACGCTAACGTGTCGTTAATCATGAACACAAAACAAACGTCCCGCAGCCGTGACATCTGCATAGCCAAAAGAAAAGAGGAAGAAAAAACAAATAAATAAAATAACAAACACAGGAAGTCAAACAGAACTGAGCCTCGAACCCTTTTTAAATCAAACGTCTTCTTCTGTGGCTACTGTTTCGTTTCTCTAAAAGATTATACACAAGTAGTTTGATGCAGAACTTGCTATTATTTGTTTGTTTGTGTTTTCTTTTTCTTTTTTTTTTTTTTAGAAAAAATTTCTTCATGAACTTCCTACTTCCTCTTGGTCCGATTGGCGGCGGCGTGCGATTGGTCGGTTAGTCGCTGTCGTCCACGGGATCTGTGTCCCAGCACGTAATGTCAATCTCTGAAAACACACACACACACACACACACACACACACACACACACACACACACACACACACACACACACACACACACACATTTGATTAGTTTTTTTAATAGTTATCTTCCATTCTACATTTTTGAATGGAAACTGATTTTAATCTGAAGTTTAAACAACATGTGATGATAGAAACACAAAGACACATTTATACATCTATTTATCTATTTATATTTATTTGTCTGAGCACTAACATCCTGTCATTTTATTTTGAAGTCTCTCACCTGGTGGCTTGCTATAAAAGACCGGCGCTGGTTTGGCTGAGGATTCCTCTGATTGGCCAAATTCGTCCTCCTGTGATTGGCTGAAGTATCCCTCGCTCGCCTGCGTGAGCCGAGTGAGAGAGAGAAGCTTTAACCAATGAGAAGACAGAGAATCTGAGAGTGAATCTGCAGCCGAGCCTCCTCGTGTCTGACCTGCGTCCCCTCCTTCAGCAGCGTCTCCCCATTGGTCATCAGCCGCTGGGCGTCGCCAGCCTCCGGCCCCCCCCCGGACACATGCTGCAGCGCATGCTGGTAGCTGAGGGTCATCTGGTCCGAGCTGGTCACGTCCACCAGACTGGACGGCTCGTCCTCGGCGCCGGGGCCCGAGCAGAAGGAGGCGTCGACCATCTCGTCGAAGCTGAGGAGCGGCTGAGGGCGGGCGGCGGCGGCGGCGCTGGGCCGGACGCTGTCCCCGCCCATCAGGTCCACCAGGGTGGAGGACTGGGAGGTCTTGGAGGGGTCGGCGGGGGGGTCGCAGCTGCTGTCCCACAGGTTGACCAGGCGGTCCGTCCCTGACTCCCACACGTTGAAGCCGGCGGCGTCGCGGGCCTGGGGGGCGACGCTCTGCACCGGCTTCACGGACGAGGACTCCGTCACCGCAGGCTTGGGGTCCCGCTGGGGGGCGGGGTCTCGCTGGGGGGCGGGGTCTGGAGACGGCAAGAAACATACACACTTATTATATCTGTTTAATGTTTGTGTTGTTGTCGTTTTGTCCAATTACACAGTTTCACATCCAGTGGAAAGATTAATGGGACCAGACGTGAAACCTTCTGTTCAGATCCCGGAGGATCAGGGATCTGTGATCTGTGCTCGACTTCTTATACTTAATATTATTCATATTTGTGGGTCTTGTGTTACTGAATGGTTCAAATGTGTCATTTTTTGCATACGATACATTTTTGAGTTGTGGGAAAAGTTTAACGGGAATTTTAATTGCAGATCAAAGTTTGAAAATCTTTGTTTGATGTAAACAAATTGCCCATAAATATCAAGAAATCTCAATTTATTGTTTTTAGAAATTGACCTGAGAGTTCAGACAAACTTCCTGGAGGTTTTAAAGATCATAAAATATCATCGTTAAAACCTATTGATGACATCACAGGACAAATAGAATAAGCTCTACTAAGTTCTCAGGCGGTCTAAGCTCCTCCCCTTCTCAACAGGTTATCACTCGACTCTCTCACCCCACACGTCTCTCTCCTCCTCCTCTCGGCTCAGATCCTCTTTGATGGCTGTGGTGATGATTCTGGGGATGGGCGACCCGGCGGCCATGTTCTGCTCTGTGCTCGCGTCGTGGTCAGCGTCCCCTGGAGGAACAGAGCGGAACAACAACACAACGTCGTCAACAAGCAACAAATCAAACTGGTGAACCAGGTGTGTTGAAGTGACAAAGATGAGCTGATGAGACAAAGTCCAGATGTTTCAGAAATAAAGTGACTGGTGAACATCTGTGTTTTCATGAGTTCATATTGTTTTTTTAATGAAACTAAACTGAAAACAAACTGAACTAGATTCGTTAATAAGACTAATGGGAAGTTTAACAACACCAGTCACATCACAAGTTACTTCAACACATTAACACACAACATCACAACAATAAACCAACAAACACACAACCAGAGCCTGAGACTCTGAACCACTGTGGAGATGTATGAAAGTGTGTGAATATTAATCTGTTCTGTAACGAGCTTCGAGTTTCATTAAGACTGGAAAACATCTTTAGATCAAAACTCTGCATCAGATGAAACCGTCAGGAAATAAAAACCAAGACTCGAGGAACAATTGTCCAAATAAAACTTATTCTAACTTTAAATTCTTATAACTTTTGGTTCAGATATGATTCAGATGTTCAGTTAAATATTATATAAACAATAGAAGAGCAGTGAGTTGCTGTGAATCCACTGACTTTACTCAAATTACTCAAATAGGAGCCGTTGCGGTTAATTCTCTCTAATCTGTTAGAGAAGTAGAAATAACAGTTTCAAAATAAAAGCCCTCCAGAGTGTCAGCACACACAAACCCTCCATTTCCAACAGGGCTTTTATTGTGAAACATTTACCTGAGTCACAATCCGGTTTAGTTCAGTGAATCTTGGTTTAGTTCTTCGTTGTTTCCAGAGATAATAAATCTTTACAGCTTCACTTATTTGTCCAGTGTTTTCATTTATGACCAAACACGTGAGAAACTCAAAACTACTCCAGCAGCTGTATCGTTGGTTAGCGTTAGCATCTCGTGCTAAAAGCGTGACGCTCGCTAACACTCTCCTAGCGAGTG
>NC_083649.1:1816453-1818953 GCF_963576545.1 Limanda limanda | reverse complement strand
CATGTTTATTATTAATAATTTATTATTTATTATTATTATTAATATTTATTAATAATTATTAATATTAATAATTAATAATAATTATTAATTTATTAATAATCGTGTGTGTGATGAGTCTCAGCTGGAGACGCACACAGGAAACAGGAAACA
Organism: Limanda limanda; assembly: GCF_963576545.1. NCBI lineage: Eukaryota > Metazoa > Chordata > Actinopteri > Pleuronectiformes > Pleuronectidae > Limanda > Limanda limanda. Next base: position 1,818,803 of record NC_083649.1, on the reverse strand, counting down.
GGAAACAGGAAGCAGCGGCGTGAGAGGAGCTGGGACTTCAGGGACAGGTTGAGAGTGTTTCATTTAATTCAGCTTCTGTCTCAAGCACTGTCTCTTTAAGACCCCCCCCCCCTCTTGACAAAGCCCAGTCTGCTGTGATTGGCCGGCGGGAACACTCTGTTCTGATTGGTCAGCAGTTTTCACGGCGTGTAAGACTTCCACGCCGTTACTCTGGTTTATTCTTATTAGATAGAGAAATTAAAAATGTACTGTGACCCCCCCTCTCCTGCCTGAGGACACAGTGTGTGTGTGTGTGTGTGTGTGTGTGTGTGTGTGTGTGTGTGTGTGTGTGTGTGTGTGTGTGTGTGTTTTATGTGTGTGTGTGTGTGTGTGTGTGTGTGTGAACTCCCCTCCCCCCCGACCCCGGCTCACCCAGTTGATGAGGATGTATCGTGGCAGAGCGGCGCTCGGCTGCTTCAGGCTGCAGAAGCCGTACATCACTTTCCCATTGTCGAAGGTCAGCGTGATCTCCGGGAGGCCGCCTCCCACTTCAGAGTCACAGAGAGAGAGAGGGAGAGGGAGAGAGAGAGAGTTTAGAACAAGCATGTTCTCTAACATGTAACCTCCAACACGTGTGTGGGCACGGGTGGACTCACCTCCTGACGCGAAAAGTGTCAAATCATTACTCTCGTCCTCGTATGTCAACAAGGCCCTGAGAGAGAGAGAGAGAGAGAGAGAGGGAGAGAGGGAGAAAGAGAGAGAGAGAGGGAGAGAGGGAGAGAGAGAGAGAGAAAGTTCATGTTAATCATCTTCGTTATTGCATAATTACTTGTTATTGAAATATAATTACTATGCACACACACACACACAGTTTCTTTGTGTGCGACACAACAGATGTAATTTCCTCATTGTGTGTCCTCGCTGCATTAACCCAGATATTGACCTCTGACCCCGAAGGTGACACGAGATTACAGTTCAGCTCAGATTAAAACTGTTCGATCAACAATAACCTGGATATTAAAAAAAAACATCCAACGACCTGAAGGTCAGAATAAACTCAACAGAACGACTGGAGCCAGGAAAAGAGTCTGAGACACTTTAAGAGTTAGAAATATGAAACAATACAGACATATATTGGTCAAGTATTATTATGATTGATGCAGTGACATGGAAGCAGCAGATAATCGATTTATGGGTCAAGGTGAATCCTGCTTAATATCCTCAAATCCTTCATTTGGTAAAACACCAGATTTTATAAAGTGATCCTACGTCGTCAGGAGGAAGAAATAAACTAAATGTCTTTGTTTTATCAGATAACGTTTTTAATAATGTTTATGTCTCTGGTCAAACACTGAAGCAGTGAGAGGAAGTTCAATCTCTACCTGTAAAGATATGTATTTAGTTCAAAGCTCCATTAATCATAAGAATCAGAGAGGATTTCTGTTCTTCACATAATCAAATGACTGCTGGGATTGAGGTTAAAGAAATGTCCTTTAATCTTTCAGGGTTTAAAACACAGATTATTAAACTGCAGCGTAAATTATTGTTTTTAATAAAAACTTCAGTCTGAACTAAAGAGAAATCACATGATTACTGCAGAGTCGGGAGAAACAAGCATTTAAAGAGCCACTGGTTTGAGAGCTGCAGGTTAGAAACCTGGATCTGAGATTATGAGACGAGAACTTTCCTCCTGTTCTTCTCACATGGACTCTGACACTTTACTGAAGGACTGAAGGAAACGTTCCAGGTTCCAGAACCTCAGGAACATTCCAGGAACATGTCATAATCCAGGCCTCATGAAAACATGCTGCATGTAAAAAGATCTGATATGAAGAACTTCACTAGAGAACGAGAGCCAGAGTGTGACGCCCGAGTTCAGACGAGGAATCAGCAGAACCTGGGAAACCCAAACCAGTTCTGACCAGAACAGAACCAGATGTTCCTGAATGAGCCTCAAGCACCGAGAGGAACCAGAGGCAACGAAGAGGAGAACGTTGAGGACGGAGGATCGTTCTCAGGACGCAGGTGAGAAGAGAGAGAGAGAGAGAGAGAGAGAGAGAGAGGTTTGAGAGGAAGAGGTGACTCGACAGAAAGAGACAGGAGGGAGGAAGGAGGTCAGCGGGTGGGCAGGGGGAGGGGCTACAGGCTGAAACATGAGGTCATCTGGTAATCCCCGACTCACTGACACACACTCACACTCACACACACACACACACACACACACACACACACACACACACACACACACACACACACACACTTCCTTAAATTCAACTAAAAGAACAGGTGCCACGAGTTGTTGGTTTGACCAACAGAATCAGGAGATAAAGAAGACAGATAATGAAAACTCCAGAGAGAGAGAGGATGAAAA